>NC_088321.1:9570505-9780368 GCF_910592395.1 Lineus longissimus
TCGATGCTGCAGCTGGACAGCCGGCCGAGCTGACTCGATAATAGTCAGCGCGGTACTGCCTAACGGGAGGAAGTTGTGCCGTGAACAACTTCCCCGGTTTACACCAAGCTTCCGGTCCGGCTGCCGGAAGGACAGGGATGGAAGTACGTTGGTGGGCGCTTTGGGGAGTCTCTGATTGTACGCTCCAAAAGTTCAGAGACTGCTACCACCGACGGGGAGGGAGGAAGGAATTTAAGGGCCCGAGTGGAGCCCTGAGAGACCTGTGGATTGGGATCCACTTCCTGTCCCCAAAGTGAAAAGGTCGGTGTCGATAAGGCTGGCAGTTCCGGCGGGGTAGGGCACAGATCCTGCGGGAGGTACGCTCTGATCAAGGATCTGAGTGTCCTCATATCTGACAAGATACTGGCCTCCTCTGGTGACAGCTCCTCCTGATTGGGGGAGCGGTAGCCTGGCTGAGAACTCTCGTTCTCAGAAAATTCCTCTAAAATAGAGGAGTCGGATGGTGGGTATCCAATGGGACCAGGTGCACCAGAGGAACCGGAACCCTGCTCCAGATGGCTGAGTCTATCAGTAAGACCCGCTACCATCTGGATGAGCTGGGACAGTTGCTGTCCCGACTCGGGTTCCGGACCCGACGTGCGGCTTCTCTCAACGACGGGCGGTTGAGGAGAGGGTGAGCGCATAAGCGAACCCTCGAAGCCAAATGTACGGGCGAATGGGTCTTCCGGAAGCGGAAGATGCCCATATTCTGAACCAGAGTTCAGATGTCCCCTCTGCGTAGCTCGTTCCATGGGAACGACGCCTCTGCTACGAGGAGGGGGTGGCACTTCCGGTTGGCTCCACCTAAGAGGTTGGCCAACGTAGGGAGGTGCCTGCATTTCCGGCAGGACGAAGTCCGAAACCGGAAATGCCTGTAACTCCTTCGCCGGTATGGAGCTACTGGTTGCCCTTTTAGGAGGAGGTACGGAGGGCGGAAACGCTGTTACCGAAGACGCATGGCGTTTCGGAGGTGGCGTTTTAAAGTCCGTCCCTACTCTACTGTGTCCGTGAGGACTGGGGTTATTTCACAGTAAAGACTGAGAAAAAACCCCAGTAGAGTCTTCGGTTACTGATAAACGGTAACCCGCGTCAGCAACCAGAACTGCAATCGGCGGACCGGAAGCAGGGTGCTCCTGCGGGTACAAAGGGCTTGTACTCGGGGGAGCGGACGACAGAGGAACCGGAAGGTTCCCGGAGGTCCGGGGTATATTAAACCCTTGGAGACTTACTGGATGTAAGTCTCCCTTGGGACCACAGACATTGATAATGTCTGATCCCGCATCCTTCGCAGCCGCGGCCGGAACTGGAACTCGGCTGACGGAAGGGGTGGTGGCGGAAGGTCTGGTAGACCTCCAGGTTATCTGCCCGGAAACGGAACCGGAAGAGGGTTTAGGCGTCTTCGCGGCCCGTTTCCCGCCACCAGACGAAGTCCTTTGTGGTGAGACAAAGGATGCTGTCGGACGGGTACGCCATATAAAAAAAGGTACCAATGATAATAAAAACATTGGGAACCCCAAGTAGGCCAGAAAGGATGCAATTATTAATGGAAAGGAAAACATGCCTACTTGAATTAAACACTATCGCAATGGATCTGAGTCTTGTTCATTACAATAGAGAGGAGAATAGCCTACGTAAATCTACCCTACCAAGATCTAAATAATGGAGCCGGGTCGACTAAGCTAGCTAAGAAAGGTCTATAATTAAATAGACTGGACAATACTAATGCCAAGATTAGTTTGGCGGTCTACTCCGTAGGTGAATGAACCCAAAAATCGTCTAGACTTAGTTGGTTGAATTTGGTTTTAAATCGAATTCACGGCAGCTTTGAAAAAACGATGTGCTTTGTAGAAGCACAAGAGTAAAGACTGAATATGGCGGCAAGAGATCGGTGCGATCTCGCGGGATCGGTCAGGACGCCGCCTGGCGGCCGAGCTGTTAACTCAGTTCTCCCGTTAGAAAATTAAAGGGATACTCTTGTGTTTGAGCCCAAATGGATTAACATGCAAAAGTGTTCCATAGGTAAGTTTGAATGACACAAAATGACTGATACCTACCTGTAATAAGCTACAGGTGACCGATAGCGACATTAGGAGATCAACCGGAGTGGTTAAACCAGTAGATCGCTGGGATTTATAAACTACGAAGGCATCTTAAAGCCTTAGATGCTATATTTCAATCAACAAAATTTCAGGTTGCGCAGCGTTATGTAACCTCTATGACGCATGTCCAGGTTATGTCCTAAATTTAGTATTTCTGGTTTAAACTAAAAAGTATGGAGTTTCATGTATCATGTTCAGATGTCTGAGATGAGTCAGAATTTTCTTTTCAACGCGTTTCAAGCCACATCAAAGTGCACAAACGTTCAGTTCTAAGTTCAGAAATAACATAGACAATTGAGAAAGGGAGATGTAGTGTAATCCCTATTGCCCCTTTAAGAGTCACTACAGTATGGTGCTGCCACCTTCATGTCAACGGGTTAACAGTATTAATGCTTCTTTTGTCAAACTTGCATTGTTTACATCTGTCTTATTCAAGTGAACCGTACCCCCAATACAGCAAAGGACAATACTTCCACATAATAGTCTGGTAAAACATACATCACATGCTACAATATAAGATGTTATATGATTGGCTCACTAAGGCAAAGGAGGCGGCACCTGCAAGCACGTGGCTCGGGAAAAACATATTTATGGTACAATAAATTAATCAAAATTAATCAAAGAATGATCTTTTATAAACATTGGAAGGAAATTTATGGTACAATAAATTAATCAAAATTAATCAAAGAATGATCTTTTATAAACATTGGAAGGAAGTAGGGATAAATTATATTTCAGATTTACTAAGACCAGACAAAACAGTGATACCTTTTGAATCACTGGGACTAAAAGCATTCGAATGGTTCAAATGGAGAGTGTTAATGGATGTTATTATAAATAAGATTTGGTTTATAACTTTAACACTGATAACAATAATGTAAGATCTAACAAAACAGTGATACCTTTTGAATCACTGCGACTAAAAGCATTCGAATGGTTCAAATGGAGAGTGCTAATGGATAATGTTATTATAAATAAGATTTGGTTTATAACTTTAACACTGATAACAATAATGTAAGATCTATGCAGAAACCGTAGAAGTCTAAAGCCTGCACCACACGGTGAAAATTTGCGTGATGCAAGTGACACGCGTGCATGTTGCGACAGGCAAATTCTCACTGTGTGGGGTCGTTTTTTGCTGCGTATCTTCCCTCGCGAGTCGAGACGCAGCCGATCTAGCATGTTTGATATTTTCTCGACACGCGAGGAAGTTAATCACCGTGTGGGGGCTACCTGCAGGAATGTTGCGCGAGTTTGACGAATCACAACAAGCAGATCGGTCACATGATTTATAGGTCAGTCACATGATACCAAAATGACAGCGCCCGGGAACTGTCAAATCCTATGAGAAGTATTATGGACCAAGACCAAATTGCCCTTATTCTCCTGCTGTTACTCCGTCGGAGGCGGCGGCGGAGGCGGCGCCGCGTGGACCGTAGTCTTTGGACAAGGCCATGGATTCAGAGAAGAGAGGATAAGGGGGCCTATGCAAATCTAATTGCTGAATTGCGGGAGGAGGACCCCATGAAGTATCGCCAGTTCCACAGAGTGCGGGTCGAGGAACAGATGGAGTAACAGCAGGAGAATAAGGGCAATTTGGCCTTCTTGGTCCATAATACTTCTCATAGGATTTGACAGTTCCCGGGCGCTGCCATTTTGGTATTATGTGACTGACCTATAAATCATGTGACCGATCTGCTTGTTGTGATTCGTCGAACTCGCGCAACATTGCTGCAGGTAGCCCCCACACGGTGATTAACTTCCTCGCGTGTCGAGAAAATATCAAACATGCTAGATCGGCTGCGTCTCGACTCGCGAGGGAAGATACGCAGCAAAAAACGACCCCACACAGTGAGAATTTGCCTGTCGCAACATGCACGCGTGTCACTTGCATCACGCAAATTTTCACCGTGTGGTGCAGGCTTAAGAGACAATCATGCCCAATGGTATAAATCAGCCTCAAATGACTGATGCCTACCTGTAATCAGCTACAGGTGACCGATAGCGACATTAGGAGATCAACCGGAATGGTGAAACCAGTAGATCGCTTGGATTTACAAACTGCGAAGGCATCTTAAAGCCTTAGACGCTATATTTCTATCAACCAAATTTCAGGTTGCGCAGCGTTATGTAACCTCTATGACGCATGTCCAGGTTATGTCCTAAATTTAGTATTTCTGGTTTAAACTAATAGTATGGACTTTCATGTATCACGTTCAGTCATGTTCAGATGTCTAGGATAAGTCAGACTTTTCTTTTCAACGTGTTTCAAGCCACATCAAAGTGCACGAACGTTCAGTTCCCAGTTCAGAATTAACATAGACAATTTAGAAAGGGATATGTAGTGTAATCCCTATTGCCCCTTTAAGAGTCACTACAGTATGGTGCTGCCACCTTCATGTCAATGGGTTAACAGTGTAATTGCTTCTTTTATCAAACTTGCATTGTTTACATCTGTCTTATTCAAGTGAACCATACCCCCAATCCAGCAAAGGACAATACTTCCACATAATAGTCTGGTAAAACATACATCACATGCTACAATATAAGATGTTATATGATTGGCTCACTAAGGCAAAGGAGGCGGCGCCTGCAAGCACGTGGCTCGGGAAAAACATATTTATGGTACAATTAATTAATCAAAATTAATCAAAGAATGATCTTTTATAAACATTGGAAGGAAATTTATGGTACAATAAATTAATGAAATTTAATCAAAGAACATTGGAAGGAAGTAGGGATAAATCATATTTCCAATTTACTAAGACCAGACAAAACAGTGATACCTTTTGAATCACTGGGACTAAAAGCAACCGAATGGTTCAAATGGAGAGAGTTAATGGATGTTATTATAAATAAGATTTGGGGTGATAATTTTAACACTGATAACAATGATGTAAGAGCTACGCAGAAACCGTAGAAATCTAAAAGACAATCATGCCCAACAGTATAAATCAGCCTCAAGTGATGCCTACCTGTAATCAGCTACAGGTGGCCGATAGCGACATTAGGAGATCAACCGGACTGGTGAAACCAGTAGATCGCTTGGATTTATAAACTGCGAAGGCATCTTAAAGCCTTAGACGCTATATTTCCATCAACAAAATTTCAGGTTGCGCAGCGTAATGTAACCTATATGACCCATGTCCAGGTTGTGTCCTAAATTGAGTATTTCTGGTTTAAACTAAAAGTGTGGACTTTCATGTATCATGTTCAGATGTCTAGGATAAGTCAGACTTTTCTTTTCAACATGTTTTTAAGCCACATCAAAGTGCACGAACATTCAGTTCTAAGTTCAGAAATAACATAGACAACTTTGAAAGGGAGATGTAGTGTAATCCCTATTGCCCCTTTAAGAGTCACTACAGTATGGTGCTGCCACCTTCATGTCAACGGGTTAACAGTATAATTGCTTCTTTTATCAAACTTGCATTGTTTACATCTGTCTTATTCAAGTGAACCGTACCCCCAATCCAGCAAAGGACAATACTTCCACATAATAGTCTGGTAAAACATACATCACATGCTACAATATAAGATGTTATATGACTGGCTCACAAGGCAAAGGAGGCGGCGCTTGCAAGCACGTGGCTCGGGAAAAACATATTTATGGTACAATAAATTAATCAAAATTAATCAAAGAATGATCTTTTATAAACATTGGAAGGAAATTTATGGTACAATAAATTAATCAATATTAATCAAAGAATGATCTTTTATAAACATTGGAAGGAAGTAGGGATAAATTATATTTCAGATTTACTAAGACCAGACAAAACAGTGACAAACCTTTTGAATCACTGGGACTAAAAGCAACCGAATGGTTCAAATGGAGAGGGTTAATGGATGTTATTATAAATAAAGATTTGGGCTTATAATTTTAACACTGATAACAATAATGTAAGATCTACGCAGAAACCGTAGAAGTCTATGAGACAATCATGCCCAACGGTATAAATCAGCGACAAGTGACTGATGCCTACCTGTATTCAGCTACAGGTGACCGATAGCGACATTAGGAGATCAACCGGACTGGTGACATGAGGAAACCAACCCTGTAAAAATTATCTCCTAACCATCCCCCACCAACTAATGGAAGAGTTTCTGAGGAATAGTTTATTGACTTTAGCTCTCAGCTTATCTGAGCCAGGTAACCTCCTGCTGAGTTGCCGGACCAAATGCTGAGGTCAACATATGTTGTTACATAACCGACCTTGCTATCACATCCTGGTTGCCTTGAAGTCGACCAAATTACTTCTAATTTTGCCTCATCACAGTAATTAGTCATGATCACATGATGATGAACCTGGCCCGAGTATCACTGGTTACGCTGGCCATTATGTAGATAAGGTAAATATGCAGATCATCACTGTGTGTAGTAGTATCAGCGGGGTGCTTGAAGTTGGAGGGCGACTAAATATTTTACAGGGCTGGTTTCCTCATGAAACCAGTAGATCGCTTGGATTCATAAACTGCGAAGGCATCTTAAAGCCTTAGACGCTATATTTCCATCAACCAAATTTCAGGTTGCGCAGCGTTATGTAACCTCTATGACGCATGTCCAGTTAAAAATACCATTGACTCATACAAAATCAAGTTTTAGCTGGCTTTTTTACCAAGAGTTGTTTTTGATGAATTAGTCAAATTGCAAGAATGGGGTCTTCAAGGAGCACTCTTTCTTACTTGATAATTGAATGTTTTCTTACCTTTAAAAGCAATATTGATATTCCAAATCAGAGCATTACTTGTTGCTTGTATCCTCAACAATATTGTTACATAACGACACTAGCAGTTCCAGTCAGGTATCCTTACAGGAATCAAACTAAATACTCCATTGAAGGCACTTATCCCAATTCCATTCCATTCCATTCCATTCCAAGTTTTCATCGAAATAACACAATGTTGATTGTCAACTGGTCCCCTTGACTGTCCCATGGGGAAGCCGGACCTGGCGGGCGACTGTCATCAAGTTTCCACCACTGGTTACCGTCTTTTAGGTAGCAAATCCAGTGGCCAATATCACAATTGATATATGACAGATTACTGCAAGGATGGATTGGCCAGGAAAGATATCTCTTTCGGATGGAAGGAGCTTGGTTGTTGTCTTTTCCGTTGCGGCCAAAGTTAGATGCCTGTTCAGCTCGATGATGGTGACTTATCCTTGACAACACATTTGAAACCCGCTCCCCTTTAGTCCACAAATTCTATTCCTAGCTTTACTCTTGCATCGGAGAGCCACAGGCTCCAAATCCTGAAAATATTTCTCATATAAAGCTAGAAGGGAGACTGCCCCAGAATGAGGTATATTCAGACATAGCATATTTCCACTTAACCCAACAATCTCCTGATTGCAGTGTCCCTGAGGGCAGACCATCTCCACTGGCCATGTTGTCACGTATCCTGGAGGCGTGTCGAGTTTAGCAACAAGGGTTGACAGGAATTCGCTTGCATCATCAAAAAGAGGCATTGCGTACCCCGCTCCCTGAATAGTACTGTTCACAGCATTTATCAAAGGCATGACTGAAAATGGACGTCCAGGCATGTTGCGGCACATCCTCAAGAACACTGTTGTGACTGCATCTTCTGAAGGAAGAAAGTGTGTATCAAAACTGATTCGCTTTAAACACTGCAAGACAGAAATGCAGTAGCAAGCATTGGCGTCATTGTCCAGTCCCCTGTATGGACACTGCTGAGAGGAAGTCTGGCGAACAGTTCCTGGTCTCTGTCTTTCTGTGCGTGCTCCTTGCTCATCAGTTCTGGTTCTGGTTGGTGGTGGTTCAGTTCTGGTAAGTAGTGTTGTACGACTAGTACTGCTCTGCTCATCTGGGGATGTCGTTGTAGCACTAGGGAGTTCAGAGTTCTGACCATCAGGTATAGTCGTGTGACTGCTCTGCTCATCTGGGGACGTCGTTGTAGCACTAGGGAGATGAGAGTTCTGACCATAAGGTATAGTCGTGTGACTGCTCTGCTAATCTGGGGACGTCGTTGTAGCACTAGGGAGATGAGAGTTCTGACCATAAGGTATAGTCGTGTGACTGCTCTGCTCATCTGGACGTCGTTGTAGCACTAGGGAGTTGAGAGTCCTGACCATAAGGTATAGTCGTGTGACTGCTCTGCTCATCTGGGGACGTCGTTGTAGCACTAGGGAGTTGAGAGTTCTGACCATAAGGTATAGTCGTGTGACTGCTCTGCTCATCTGGGGACGTCGTTGTAGCACTAGGGAGTTGAGAGTTCTGACTGCTCACTGGTGGTCCTTGCTCATCAGGTGTAGTTGTAGCCGTCAGAGGGATTGTAGGCCTACTTGCAGTAGTTGTACTTGTAGGACGACTCAGCCCATCCGGTGACGTGATAGGAATTGGAGGGGGTAGTTGAGAGCCCAATCGTGGCTGCAGTCGTATGGGCAGTTTTGGGTCACATAAATGGCTTCTTCTGATGACTGGATGATGATGATCCCTTACGCAACAAAGTGGCAAGAGAAGGGCAAGAACATGAGCATCTGCCCCAAGCATTCGGCTGCCCAAATCTTTTGAGTCATGTGTGCCACACTTCCAACTGCATAACTTATTCAGAGGTGGTGTAAATCTCAAGTAGTCCACTCCGTTTACAGCAAAGACCAACATAGGCTTTCTGAAGTTCATCTGATTTCGGTTGCTCCTGTTGGCAGATGGCATTTTCATCGTGATGACACTCAGACCTGCGCTGGGCCATTGAAAATACTTGACTGGATCCCATCCTTCCGGTTCATTTGCTATTGTTGTGTAATACATCCTCGTTGTATCTGGTACCTCACCAATAGCATCCCAGTACTCCTCAATGGTTGTGATGAGATTCATCTGATTCTCATCGCCAACTTCCACATTGCGCAAGTGACAGAGTAATGAAAAGGCTCTTTTTACTAAATATGGCCCAAGGCACATTTCCTTCATCAACCCGACATCAATGACTGGAATGTCCAATAATCTCCGTAGATAGCCAACCCTTGAGACTGGGACATGTTGCCAGACCGTACTAGTACTGTTCGAGCCTGGAAAGTCGTTCAAGTTCACAGTGAAAGTGATATCGGGATCGCACAAAAAGTTTGTCATGTTCAGTCTATGTTTGACAATGCTTGCAAATCTGACTTGGGTCAGAATGTCAGCAAACTTCAGTTTGAACTTGGGGTGGTACTGATTGTAGATTGTTATACCAGCGAGCCAGATCAGTGCAATCCTGGGATTGTTTTTGCAATCTAGAGGTATACCATATCTTTGGCAAAACTCATCACCCAATGGCTGCATGTACTGGTATGGCACATCACGAAGAATTTTATCTTGGTTGATTGCACCATGAAATTGTTCCACCCTGGCACGTAGTTTTCCAACAATAGCCCTACTGTTTTTCGTCAATAAGGAGCACCCGTTAGAATTGACCATCACAAACTTGTCATTCTGAACCTGCACAATTTCATCATCATCAGAAGAAGGCCAAATGATGAAACAGCCATTTTTCTGGCACCAATTTTTCACATTTTCGATATTTTGCTGACTAGCATTGCAGGGAACAAAATTATATCCCTTATCCACAGCCAAGACAAAAAAGTAGGCGCTGGATCCACGTAAAAGTTCCATTTGGAACATGCTCTGCCTCTTCGACTCTCAGCTCCAACCCACTCAGTTGGCTATCACCACATCTAGGAGTGGCTGCAGCACCCAGTGGCAGAGTTGCAGCTACGTATCCTGTTGTGTCTACCAGCACAGTTGCTGTAAAGCAATGTCCTCCTTTTTTCGGATAGTACGCGTCCTTTTGGGCCTCATAGTCCATTGAATTTTGTGTCATGAATTTAGGAGTCCATTGACAGTCCGACAGCCTCCCTGTCCTGACCAGTAGGATCTTTGAAATAGGATAGCAGCTCTTTGTGAAAAGGTGACTCTCCTTCTTTCATGCTTCTGTAGACTGCATCCATATCTTGAGGTGTCGGGGAAAAGAACACATTTGGAATTTTGCAGTGATGAAAGACATGGTATGTCAGCTGTTTCCAGAATATGTTGATTGCAGTTGTTTTGGCTATTTGGAAAATAGCTGACAAGTCAATGAAGTCCGGATTACTTCTCATCTTATATCTGTACAACAGTACACGGGCAGAACTATCTAATCCCCCTTGTTGAACTACTGTCTCTCTTTGAAGCCAAACTAGTTCCCAGAAATTCCTAACAGATAATCCAGTGGAATTCGTGATTTGTAGTTCGGACATTTTCCATGGCTGAATAAAACTGTTACATGACTGGGTGAGGTTTGTAGGCCAGTTATGACGCGGATATCTCCTATCATAATCCTTATCTGTGGTGGCATAAACATAGTGTTACTCATCGGCAGGAGGCTGTTGACTATCCGAAGTTGCTGTTTTCGTTGCAGCGGTTGTGCCCTGTATCGGAGCTGGTGGACTGTCAGAAGAACTATCAGTATCCATTGCAATATCGGTTGCAACGATTGTGGCCTCCTGTATCGGAGCTGGTGGACTATCCAAAGAACAAGATGTATCTATTGCATTATCGGTTGCAGCTGGTTGAATGTCGGACGAACTAGCGGTTGCTTCATCCCGTACCGGAGCTGGTTCCATTGCAATTTCATTTTCTGTCGCATTTGAAACTGATGCCTGAATGAAAGAATAGGAGTCTTAGTATCGCTAATGATGACTTTAACAAGAGGCCCAAGGGCCTGGCGCTCAGCTGGATGACCTAATAACATAGGACTGAGGGTGTAAAGTAGTAAATATCGGCTTTATACTACTGTTTGAAGGTCAAGAGAACACGTTATACCACTAAAATTTTCAATGCAGAGCTGCCAGCTGGATGAAATATGATTGAACTAATCAGCCATGGTATGTAAATATTACAGGAGGCAACGGAAGATATCCCCAGTTCAGTATGTTGTATCGTAGCTTTACAGAAAAGAAGTGTCAGAGAGGATGAGACTTCTCCATGGACACCTGTGGTATGTCCAGGCTGGGTTGTACAAGCACAAGGATACAAAATGCTGTCTGTAATTGAGAGGTATCCTGATTTAACAGAGGTCAAAATAAATAGAAATTACCAGTTTGGGACTAACACCACTGTCTTTTTTTTTAATAAGGTAGGGATTACAGAAGTCAACAAAATTAATTTTATTTTGAGAAATTGACCTGTCCTGCAGGTGATTGGAATTTACAATACAAAGGGTCGTTTTTCATGACATTGTGCTCTACTGCGTATCCCTAGTGAGTCGATCGGGAACCAATCTATCCTTGGCACAGACAGGTTCAAATTGGCTATATCTTGAATAGATTGAATTGTGATGAAAATCTAATGCAATAAAGGAGCATTATCGAAGAGACAAATTAATCAAACCAATTGTCCACAGACTCGGACCCTGAAATGGCATGATGTATGCGTGCATATAAAAGTATATCAATTGGTCCCATAGAGATGATGAGGCAATGTCAATATGCCTTGTTCCTTAGTCAGCAATATGCCCCTTTTTATAAGGAGAAGAAGGAGAACCCAGAGAGGCCTTCATATATCGGCTTCCAAATGGCTCGAACCAACTGTACTATCACTACCATTAATTTAAAATGTGTGCTCCTCCTACATGTAGCAATGTCTCGGCCAAAAAGGCACTTAGTCGACAGGCAAGCTAGAAGTTCAGCACCATGAGCAGCTCCTTGGTAAGGCCATGTCAGGTTCCGCGCCTCTTCAGATACATCAAGTATTGAAAGCTGTGGTGAGCTGAGCACATAAAAAGACCATGGTCACCTTAATTTGAAAATCCCTTCATAATCAAGGGCTACTTCTGACTAAAACAGCACAATAGACCACCAATTTGACCCCAGCTCCTAACTGCGGGAAAACCCAAGTCCAGCCACCAAAAGTACCAAAAATACATTTTTGTTTACATTTGAACTGCAAACAGGTAGATGCTAAATGCAATCACCTACAGTACCCGCCTCGTTTTGAAAATAGATTCTTGGGATTTCCTCCAGATGAAACATGGCGGCCAATTCAGAAGTGGCGGGCCTGTTCGATGAGTTTGTTTCGAGCCATTTCGGCATCGCAAACTCATGCGAGAGAGCGAAAGAGATACTGTGCTCTTTTGAAACGTTGACAGCCACATCATACACAGTTTGGAAAAGCGAAAAAAGCTTTGGTGAAGGTAATTATTCACGTACAATGATACATGGTACTATGTATGTAGACTATAGTGTATGATACACTATAGTGTATGTAGGCCTAATATACATGCTAAACTAATTATATACTCATGCATGTTATGTATGAAGGCAGTTATAGCCTACCAGTACCCTAAATTATAGGCTACTATACTAGACTACACGCGCATAGCCATAAAAGTCAAGATGACCTAGGCCTAGCCGGCTAGCCTATCTATCTATGTCATGACACTTCATTGTCATTGTGACAACTGACATAGCCCCTGTATTATGTGCTTGTGTTATGTGGCCGATGTCATCTAAATCTATGGGCGTGACAGCTTTCCGTCCGTGCCGTTGATTAAAATCAGTTTAATAAACTTTTCTGTATGTCAAATTAGACCATTTCCCACACACCGCAAACAAACCCCCATGGCCCTGGCCCTGCTCTCATAGACATTAAAAGATTTATTCTGATAAATTTTCTTCTGCAGATTGGAAGAAAGATCCTGGTCTTCTTTCAAGGAAAGTCTACTTTGAAGACACACAACAGTACAAAGGAAAACGCATTGGCTATGATGGAACCCCATACATCACCCTAAGATCAATATTCTATGACTGCAAACATGGAACAAATAGACATAAGAAAACCGCACATGATAAATCCAAAGGAGACCAAGGTCATGTAAATGTAGGTTGTTTTGTCTTCCTAAATATTATTATCTGTCAACTGTTAATGTTACAAACAATCACTGAAATGTCATCTTTGTCCAAATTTGGTTATTTTCCTGTAAGAATTCTTCAAGTGAATTTCTTATTTTGTTAGTTTTCAATCAATGTACCAGGTACATGCATTGTCTTCCTTGTTTTTGAAGCAAGGCATGACATAATATTAATAATCGTTGGGCCTAAGCCTAAGGGATGGTGAAAGATTGAGCTTTCCATTTATGTAATACCTGTATCATTATTTCAGGTGAGTGACCATCCGCAGCCCATTCGCAAACGATCATGTATTCGTGCAAGTCGTAGAGTTGACTGCCCAGCCAAGGTTGTCTTCAGGGAGGTGGTCAAATTTCCAAAATACACGGTTGGTAACAAGTTTTTGAATACTTCGCATCAGCATTATTGAAGCAATAATATTTCAGTCCTTTAGTTTTATTATTTGTTGACAAAAACAGTTCATAAATCACCTTTTGACACTATTTCACGGCAACATAACCAGGTTGACCATCATGAATCATTCAGTTTATATTTTTGTGCTACTTTGTTTATAGGTGTAACAGTAACAATAATATTGATTGTAGGCTGATGAGTCAAAAAAACTTCTCTCCTATTTAGCTGATGTTACAGCTAGGCTACAGGTCGGCTGACTAATTGCATTAAGAAAACCCATACCCAAGACAATTTCCATGGCAAAAGGACTCTATTTACTCTATCTTATTTTCAGGTACTGTCCAATAAGAAAAAAACTCGATCTCAAGCATCAGCTGCACTCCGAGAAGCTATGAAGAATGGGACTGCAGAGGGCCAATACATGATTTATGTTGAACTGCCGAAGGATCATGAGCATGAAAATCATAGGATAGGTCCAGTAAGTCTTGTCTCTATGTGTTACAGAGGTCCAGGACCAGGTTACGGTCGGCAAATTTATTTGCTGGACGCAAGGGCCCAACGCGCCGCGTAGCGGCAAAAAAGCAAAGCTGGCGAAACATTTATAACGGGTCACCGTCACTTATTATTGGACTTATAGCGCATTTACGGGGTTGCAACTATTTTGCTTTATAGTGTCACCACGAAAGAAAAGCATGCGACCTAACGCCGATCTATTTGTATAAAGTGATAATTGGAAGGTATATAGTAGGAAATATCAATAAAATAATCATTCCATGTCGTCTTTTGAGGGCATTTTTGATTGTAAAAAATATATGTGTACGTCACCGTAGTCTCTGCAATGATAATTTTATCAGAGCAGTCTCGCGCAAGTAGAAGTTCTTTACCTATTAGTTCTTCACTTATTAGTCTCAACGTCTGGCGCAAAGCCAGACGTTTTCTATTACGATTTCACTACGATGTTTGACAAGAAGGAGCAGTGCGCGAGATATGCTAATGAGCAGACTTCCCTCGCTTGAGTTTCTGAAGAATGTTCCATATCGCGCTAAGCTCATCACTGCTGATTATGACAGGGGTTCGTGCAACGGTAGGTAGGCCTATCTGCTCCCCAACTTCCACCCTAATACGGTACAATAAGTTACCATTTGATGGGAATGGGACAATGCCCTCACTGTGTATGGAGTCATAGGGATAAGAAGACATTATTCATTAGTGTTGGTACAAGTGATTTTGCCCAAAAAGCATGCGCATTCAAAAAACAAAATATGCAAGGTATCACGTACATGACATGATGACCATGACGACGTGCAGAAAGTGCACTGGCCAGTGCATGCATACCCTAGTCCCTATGGCTATGTACTAGTAAACATGGTAAACATGAACAACATCATTATTCATCGGCAGTTCATTTTACTCGGAGCTTTTCCTGAAACATATAGCCATGATGATTAGGCCTACCATGAACCATGACCAATAACAGCACTAGATCATGTAGATGTCAACAAGTTCACATGAACCGTATAATCCCGCATGGCGCATGTGGCGCATGCGTCTAAACCAAAGCCCCAAAATCACTTGTTTTGGTCTATTTCACTTGTGTTTCCCCCGTCTCCCAGTCCATGATACGTTTACAGTTTACAATCCCCGATCATGGCCCAACAAAAGGTCATCGGTTGACTAAAGGAACACAACTGTTCAATGGACTTATAGTTGAATGCGATCAAACCAGGTCTTTTCAATCGTGGATTGTAAATTTAACCCCATGGGCCTAGGGAAGGCCCTATAACAATACTTTCGACACAGTTATTATCTCCGCTGCCTCCACCATGTTACACGCAGTGCTCACTGCTGATTTTAAAAAATGCACCACCTAGTCAAAACAGGACATATGTTCTTCTAGGAATAGATCTCTTTCCAATATTTCGTCATTCCACTATCGTCATCACCTCATGATACTTTCATTGACATTACAGGCACACATCCACAGAGCACTCTTCAAATCATCTACACAGTGGTTATCCAACTAGGATTATAAAGGTAATTTCTTAGCCCCGCACAGTGGGTTTCACTCTTGATAAAGGGGCACTATTGCTAGCAGCTAGGTAGGCAAGATAAAGTTAGACGAAGTAGCCGATAGGGGTCTCTCACCCCTCAAAGTCTGTCACAACTATTCAAGCTTGTACAAGGAATACATGCAGCGCTGACTCTAACAAGACCCAATGGGAATGTCGCACAGTCATCTGTCAAAAACAAGACCTATGTTGTAGTATGATCTCTTGCCAATATTCAATAATTGCACTATCGTCATCACCTCATCATACTTCATTGACATTACAGGCACACATTGACATAGACCACTGTTGCAATCAACGACACAGTCGCTATCCAAGTAGCATTATAGAGGTAATTATCATTATCATACCTCATTAGCATGTGAACCAATCGCGTCGCGTTCTTTGCGATCACGGCAAAGCCTCATGGAATAATGTCTTTCACCGTTGAATAATTTTTCATATTCCATGCCTACAACTTCAATTTCTTCATATTCCATGGCTAGAAGTTCAATACTAATATAATATCCAAGATAAAGTTACAAGAAGTAGTCAATAGGGGTCTCTCACCTCTCACTGTATGTCCACACTATTCACGCTTGTACGAGGAATACATTCAATGCTGAATCTAACAACACCCAGTGCCCTTACTCTGTATATTAGTCACTGGAAGATGGCCCATTTCACTCCTTGCTTCTACTTCACCTATAGTCTCATTGCAAACGCCTCAGTTCTATGATATCACATTCACTTTCAGCTGTCATGCAACGCAACAACTGTGCTATCTGCCATCGCACATCAACGAAGAAGTGCAGCCGCCCACATTCCACCTCACGTCTGTCCGACCAGCTGCAATCCTCGAGGACGCCCCACTGTACCACGATTTCACTACGATGTTTGACAAGAAGGAGCAGTGCGTGAGATAGGCTAATGAGCAGACGTCCCTCGCTTGAGTTTCGGAAGAATGTTCCATATCGCGCTAAGCTGACCACTGCTGACCATGACAGGCGTGCATTGGACTGGTACAGGTTGGAACTGAACATTGAATATGCTGGTGGTGACGCTTTCTGATGAGAAGTTGGTCGTGACTGATGCAGTATCCTTGGACTTGTCCACAGCATCGTTCAATCATTGCTCTCTGAGCTGCCTTGATTCTGTACTTACCCAAATACTAAGACCAAATGCCTGTTGACTGTGCTTTAAGAGAGACTGGCGCCATGCCTAGAGATATGACTGACCCCTATTGGCAAATTTGTATGACTTTATCTTGCCTACCTAGCTGCTGCCTATAGTCTCCCTTTAACTGCGGAACACTTCAAAGTCGATAAAATGCCATGTTCCACCTTTTAATGTGTTCAGACCGCCATTTTCAAAATAATCCAAGTCAGGACACTGCCTTCTAGTCTCATAATAAATTTTGCTTTCCTCAATAATAACATTTCTTCTTCTTCAATGCTTTCATCATTCCAAACTTCTCCTCCTCTGACTTTTAGTTTTACAGGGGTACAGTCATGGCAATCAAAACCCAAATACTGAGACCAAATGCCTGTTGACTGTGCTTTAAGAGAGACTGGCGCCATGCCTAGTCTCTCTTAAAGCACAGTCAACAGACACCAACCCCCTCAGACTCAGAAACCACAAACGCCCAACCCTTCCTGCTACCTTAATACTTCTAGATAAAAAAAGTAACAATAAGTAATTATGATGCTCTATTTGATTACATATGTATGTTCAACTCTTGACATAGAAAAAAACTTTGCGCTTTAGGATTTTAGTTTCATCTGAAGCAAGTCAATGTCACGACGCTGTTTGTTGTTTATTTTCATCAACTGTAATTTCTTAAGTAATTGTCTGCTGAAATCACTCAATGCGTCCAAAATTGTTCTTTTCAGGGTGCTGGTATATTGCAAGGCATCGATGAACGTCTGGTTCAGCAAATCCGTTATCTCGTAGCTGAGGGTGTGAACAATGTGAAGGAAATGAAGAGGCACCTCGGGTTATTGTAAAGAATGAACTGTTCCGTGATCAGACTCTGCCACCGAGTAATAACAGAAGATACTTCCCAAAATCAAAAGACATCAGGAACCACAAGTACCTCGCGCTTATGACACACAGACTTGCCAAAGTTTATCAGGAGAATCTTCAATTGATGGTTGCTGAATGGAAGAAGTCTTCTCCTCAAGATTCGTTCCTATTCATGCCGTATAAAGATGACGTTACACCTTCTAAGAATGAAGAAGTTGGTGAAGATGAAGATGAAGGTGTAATTTTGACAGGGAAGAAGGGGTTCATATTCGCGCACCAGACTGCCTGGCAAAAAAGGCTTCTGCTTCGTTATGGCAATGAACTTAGCCTGCTGGATGCCACCTACAAGACGACGAAGTACTCCATCCCTCTGTTCTTCCTGGCAGTCAAGACCAACGTAGACTATCAAGTTGTGGGATCTTTCTGCATCCTGGATGAAGGAACTGACTCAATAAAGCGTGGTCTATCTGTATTGAAAGGCTGGACAGGGCCAGAATGGCGTCCGAAATATTTCATGGTTGATAACTCATCTACGGAGATTGCAGCAATTATGGAATGTTTCCTGGTGAGTTTTCATGGTTCATCGTTTTAAAAAACAATTATACCCTCCCCCACCCCGACTGCATGGTTATTAAAGGGGCTGATGTTAAGCAGTTTTTGTTTCAAAATCTACTGGAAATATCAGCCCATTGACGGTTGGGAGGTGTCAACTTACTGACAGTCGTCACATTTGAGATCAGCCAGACACTTCGAGTACTTGTCTGGGGAATTGGTTTATAGAAAACCTTTGAATAGACAACTCGGTCTGCACACATTCTCCACTTTCCAAAAATGTACAGGATATCATTATTTTACAGATACAAAGATCTACATTTGTGACTTCCACAGAGAACAAGCCTGGGAACGTTGGACAGTAACCAAAACGAATGGAGTGTCTCACTGCCAAAAGGAAGTTCTTGCCCACCTGCGTAGGATTGCTCACTCAAAAGATGAAGACCAGTTTGACCGAAATGTGAAGAAGTTGCAGTCAACTGAAATTTGGAAAACAGCGGATGCTTTCCAATCTTGGTTTTCGAAACAATGGCTGTCTGTGTCAGAGGTAAGTTAAAACAAAAATGGCACCCATTTTGGTTGATCAAATTCTTTTTATGAGAGGGGATGTGATCAGTACCAGGTACTCGCGCAACAACAAAAATTATGATGTCGTTTTCACACATGATTGAAACTTAAGTGTTTACTGAATCTTTTATTTTAGACGCGGCAATATAGGAGGATGCTTCCAGCTTGTCTGTGTATTGAATCTTTGTTCTCACTATTTCAGAGATGGGTACAGGCTTTCCAGAATGGTCGATTCTTGGTTCAGGTTCGAACAAACAATGGTCTGGAGCGACAAAATAAACTGTTCAAACACACATATCTGAAGCACTATAGTGAGAAGTCGCTGTCAAAGATGTTGACCACATTGATCAAGGAGTTTCTACCGGAGAGACTTGAGCAGTAAGTCATTTTTGAGCCCAATAGTAATTTGCAGGGGTGCAGATAATGATATATCGCATGAGTGATAAATGTAATGGCAGATCAACAACACTTTAATATATTCTTTTTGCATTCCAGTCTCAGCAATTTGAAAAGGTATTTTATTGAAGATGTTATTATGCACATTTTATCGACGTGTTGTGCACGTGTATGCATCCTCTTGTCTGTGCATTGGTCTTTGGTTGCTATGCTTTGGTGTTGGTTGCTATGCTTTGGTCTTTGTGTGATGTCATTGTAAATTTCTGTCCATGTCTTTTACGCCCACCCGGTCATGGTTTTTGTTCAGTTGCCAATTGACAAAAGTCTCATTTGAGTTCAATCATAATTTATCAGGGTCCAAATTCCCAGAAGATACTGTGACTTGCTAGTTATTATCTATTATTATGACATCAATACAGAAATAACCCAGCGGGATTTCGAAGACACTGCTTCCTGATACCCTTACCAATGCTCACACACATCAAGGTGTTCAAAGCTGTTGGAGGATGAATTCGACAATGAGCTCTTGATTGGTTTATTTCATGACGATTGGATTTCTTTCTTTTTTCAGCTACATTGATATGAACAGTGTGTCCTCATCAGAGTACAGGGGGTACAAGGAAGACGTGCTGCCACGTTTCCTTCATGAGCGACCCAAGCAGTTTATTGAGCACTGCAAGAAACGCTATACCAATTCATCAGGTGTTGAACTCTCTGGTGACCAGTCCAGTGAACCAGGAAAATTCAGAGTGATAAGTGAGGATGGTAGAAACTGCTATGAAGTTAACCATGGGATGGACTCTGAGTCTCCATCATGCACCTGTCCTGACTTTGCCTTGACTTTCTGACCCTGCAAGCATTTTTTTGCTATTTGGAATGCTGATAAAGGTTACGCATGGAATTCCTTACCAGCCTGGTACATGAATTCGCCATTCCTAAGTATTGACAATCATGTCATATTTAGGTCGAAAGAAGAGGTTGCGGCTGTATCCGAATCAGTATCACCGATACCGTCTGTTTCTCCTCAACCATCTGATTCTTCTTCCATGACAAATGAAAACAGTGATTGTGAAGTTGAAGTGTTGCCTCAAATTCCATTAAAGACTTACCCGAAGATGACGACTGTCTCAAAATGTGTGGAGTACCTTTCAACACTGAAGAATATGGTGTATGACATTACTGATGAGGAGGACTTGAACAATTTCCAGGCAGTGCTCCAAGAACAACTTGATCGCCTGAAGGCTGGTTGTGATATTGATTCTGGCTTGACTGTGCTAAATTCTTCAAAACAGACCACCAAAAAAAAACCCATCCAAAAGCTGGCAACCACCAAACTACCAAACATCCCATCAGCTTTGAAAAGAAAAAACAATTTTTCAGGGCGCGTAGGTAAAAGGGCAAATCTGATGAAGACAAACTTTCAAGTCAATGTGCCAGTGGACTTAAAAATACCTCGAAAAAGAAAAACAGACAATGCATCGTCAAAACGCGTGTGTGATTGCGCAGGAAGTCACGAGATGCCGCTCACACCAGCTATGCCCTCCATGCCATCTGTGTCATTAGAGACACCCGTATCCTCCAAGCCATCCGTGTCGCCCAACAAATTCGTCTCGTCTGAGCCATCCATGTTCTCCAAGTTATCTGTCCCCTTCAAATCTAAGCCATCCGAACCATCAAAGCAATCTGAGTCACAAGTGTTTGCCAAGCAAACTGTGTTCTCCAAGCCAAACGTGTCCGCAAAGCCATCAGTGCCAGCCGTGCACTCTTTGAACAAAACTGTTGTGAAAATTGCTCCTCACAGTATCACTTCACTTCAGCTACACTCGCTTTGTTCTGAACTCCCATAAGGGAAACTTCTGGCACTGAAAGCAATGGACCCAGTCTTCAGGGAAGGTTGGCTATATGACGAAATACTCAATGCCTATTTCAATTGCTTGTGTCGTGAAAACCAGAACTTACTATATATCTCCTCTTGTTCAATGCTCATCATTGAAAAAGGTTCCAGTATTGGTTCATTGTTCACGGAAGAGAAAGAAAACTTGGCGGGAAAAACTCTCATCATTGCGCCGTGGAATTCTAGTGGTGGTCACTGGGTGATGGTGTGTCTTGACATTGTGAATAGGGTGGTCATTTATATGGATCCATCCCAAAAAATTGTTGATGGAACAACAGGTGTTAATAGTGTGAAAGCCACCATTGCCCTAAGAATGATGGCCAGGGTGGCCAAAGAGAAGTTTGGCATACAGAGTGTGGCACTGTCATGTCCTCCGCACTCCACGCAGAGTGACGGTTCTAGTTGTGGTGTGTATGTGTGCTGGTTTGCCCACCAATTAGGCTTGCAATGGTCTGTTACACAGCATCTAGACCAGCGTCAGATCAGAGGACTAATTCTTGAGAAGATCAGGAAATATAATGTATTGTAAAGTTATTGCGCAGTTCCAATATTGGTTTTCGTTGTTCATGACACCTTGGATTCATTGCATTTTTATCAGTGATTGTTGTAATCAGTTCTTCCAGGATAATACTAGAGAGTTCTTTCGATTCTGTACTCTGTCAACGAATATTAGTAACTAGTATTGTATAAAACTATGTTGTCCTTATGAATATATGTATTGAATTATGCATTCTCGAAGGTGTAAGAACTGCATTACATGTAATCAATATTGTACTTCAGTTGTGTCTTTCTCATTGGGCACTGTTCTTGCCTGGAGCTTGAAATAAAAAGGTATCTCACAATATTATTCATGTTATTGTCAGTTCAACTTCTTTCCAGGGCAAGAAAATATTGTCCCTGCCCTGTCATCTTGAGGTGCCAATCTAATCTCCCTTGCAACACAGAAACTTGGGACTGTTTATAACGGTGTTGGAACTAGTGTTACGTGGAACAACCAACCCAGTATTCCAGTATAATTGAAAGATTTTGGCACCTGAAGATAAACTAGAAAAAAATGTTTTTGCCCTGCAGCATCCTGAGGAAATCAGTAGGCCTACGGGCTGTTACTCCCCCCTAGTCCAAGGAGGAGGACAAGAAGAACACCTGAACTCGGCGGCCCAGGATTGCCCTGGAGCTAAAAGAGCTACATTAACTGAACTTCACTCATTAATCCTCCATTGATCTGGTACCATGATCTTGCACCTTGGATGATGCTTGAATTACTGGACAGTGCTGGATGCAGACGTCGTACCCACCCCCACCCCCACCCCCTGCCGGGTCCCTACCAACCTGGACCAACCTACATGTCCTAGTAACCTCTGAAGGTAAAAGGGGCGTGGCACATTAGAAATATCTATCTGCTAATAGCTGATTTGAGCCATGGGATTTATGTTCAGGGTTCCCTCCAGGTGCTCTGGTTTCCCCCTACACTACCTGAGGTCCCTCTGCACTAGATTGGGGATTAAAAAATTTTCAGAAAAAAATTGACAACAAATGGCAGAAAGTAACTCTCATTTATGTGGAGAAATGACAAACTAATGTTATTACTATCTATAAATACAGATCCAGAGTTTTCGGAACAAGCTGGGTTTGGTTATTTGAGCTTATTTAGTAAGGAGCAGTGAGTTTGGCCATATGGAGGGTGTTCTCGACTTGTAGGGTTGTAATGGTGGCAATGGTGGATGGTTTTTCTCCTGTGGTGATCATAGGCCTTTAATGATGTGGAAGCTCTCACACGATACTGCACATGTAAAGTGATTTAAGGTTATATGAGTTGATTAGGAGCTGTTTATACTGACATTCAGTTTTGTTGTAGAGTTTGTAAAAAGGGAAAGTTTTATTTGGACAGTTTGAGGTTTGGAGGTGAGAGGTGAGAGGATGCTTATGAAGGCAATGCGTCCTCTCACATTGTGCTGCAGATGTTAAATGGATGAAGCGGATACAAGTTGATTGGTTCTGTTTGTACTCACATTCAGATAGAAATGTCGTGGAATATCGGACAGTTGTGGTTGACGAGAAGAAGGATGCAATGATGTGATTTTGTCCCTGTTGCATTTGGGCACTGGAATGTGCTGTATGCACTGACGTCATAATTGCAAGAAGTTTGGTGCATGTCATGTTGTGGAACTTTCTGGCATGAAACATTGCACTTGTGAATGTTTTTGGGTATGATACGGCTGCTTCAAATCGTTGACCAAATCATGAAATGAGCAGAGTGGATGCCGGTCGGGCCTAGGCCCACACTAGTACTACTTACTTCACTTCAAGCTCGGTGTCATTAATTACTACAAGCCGCCCAAAGAATACACACGCATTCCTAATGGCTTATGTCACTTGAAACATGGCTCTTTCCACAAACTTACCAGTTACAAGGCGCAAACACCGAAAGTACCGGCAGCCGTGGCTGTCATATTTTACCGCACGATGACATGAGCATACACGTGCATACACGAGGTGTACAACGTCATAAAATCGTGTGTGGTGCAACGTCACAAAATTGTGCAATGTCTGCGTTGTCATCGGATCTTGCTAAAAATTATCAGTTCACAATTTCGGACGCGTCATCAGTTTTGATATTCACCGATAAAATCCTTTTTTTCTTCTAAGTCAAATTTCGTCCGCGCTCCTTTTCACTGTAAACTACCTTGAAAATTATTTTGCTAACTATTCCATGCGTTTAAACCGATTGGAGCGGGTTCTATCATAGATAACTGGAGGTCGAAATCCACAACCAGGAATATGACTTATGAAACCATTTGAAGCGGTCCGCAAAAGCCTTCGTCGTGAGGTGGTGCCGCCTGTCGGCGGTTCCGGGACCATTGCGTCAAGCAAACACGTGTCAAAAGTTTAAAATAAATTATCCCATCGGAAAACCCTCAGCCCAAGAATAGATTAGTGACGTCATTGAGTTAATTTCAAAACGAGGCGGGTACTGTAGGTGATTGCATTTAGCATCTATCCTGCAAACATGCGTTCGTTTACAATTTCATTTCCCGCGAAATCTCGAAAATCAGGTGACCTGCAATCGTGGATTGAAAATAACATTAACCTGGGTTCAGCAGGTCAGCAGGTATACCGGCTGTTCCAATCATCCCCCTATAGCCAGCTGTTCAAAAGGTAATGTTATTCACCCCACAGGGAGTGCAGGTAATTGATTAAGCCCCTGCATAACTTAACAGCAATGGCTTGGCTTCTGTGAGTGGTAAGGAGAATTGACAGTTTTTTTATGGGAGTGTGGTGAGCGCACGCCGCAGGATTGTGTATAGTGGTACTTGGGCGTAGTAGCGGTCGCGAGTTGGGTGTGTGATATTGTTTTTGTGACCCGTGTCAAGACCGGCGGTCTAATTGCAATTGTGAGAGATAATAGTTACATTAAAAGCGTATAAGTCGCATACAAGTGTTGGTAAGTTTTGTGTTCAACCCCGTGTGTGTTCCAGGAGTAACATTATTGTGTTGCTTAAAACGTCTACTTTTTACTCATGTAAGAATCACTAATAATAACTTCAACTTATTTTCTGGTTATGATAACACAACACGCATCTTCATGATCATGATCGCCTTGGACGCACAACCACATATCAATCCGCCCCGACGATCGACACATCAATTCGATTCGATAACACTCGATAAAGTTTAATAAGTAAACTAGAACTGAGATTTCACAGGAGCACTTGTGAATTCATGACTCCAGGGTTGTTTTGAGGGCGATATCGTAAGAGTTGGTCTTGAGTATGGGGACCTGAAGGTCCGTGTGAGGCACCTGGGCCAGGTGAACGGTCGATGGGATCTGACACGGACACTACTATTGATCTCATTATATGAATACCATTTAATTACAAAGAAGTGAAAACAGATCATATCATATTCCTTGGCATAAATTAAAATAGGAGTGCGGGAACAAGGTTTTTTAGCAGGAGGAAAGCGAGAACATTTTTGCGCCGTCGTATTCCGATTTGACTGGTTAGTGGTGAAATCTGCTTTTAATTTTGCAAATTAACATATTCGTTTTTATAGTTCTAACGTTGTCTGAATTAAAGATGCTTTCCCAATGCTTGACTGGTCTGGCAAGAGGCATTGCCAGGAAAACGTGACGTCATTTTAGCCATTCTTCTTACCGCACGCCCTCCCTCTCCGTAAAACTTCCTGACATGGTGTGAAGTTGGAGGGCGCACAATGGGAACCACACTGCCGCGATCTAATAGTTTCTATTTATAGAATTCAGCGGAAGAGATTTGCCCCTGCGAAATTCGACTGGAAATTGTCGGCAAAAGCCGGCAATTTCCACCTAATTACAAACTATTTTTCCTTGCCAGGAGGCTGGAATTAGCTGGAAATTCCAGAAAATGTCAGGGCTGGAGTTTGGCGGTATTTTGGTAAATGGCAGTGCCAGAAAATGCCAGCTCTGGAAAAAGCTGGCATAACCTGGCATTAGCTGGAACCTTTAAATTTCCAGAGCTGGAATTAGGTGGAAAAATCTTGACCCAGGCCTTCCAGCTGATTACCAATGTCAGGGCTGTCATTTATTGGAAATAGCTGGCATTAGTTGACATTAGCTGGAAATTACAAATTCAGCATGCAACAAGGAATGTCAGGGCTGTCATTTATTGGAAATAGCTGGCATTAGTTGACATTAGCTGGAAATTTAATATTGAGTATGTGACCTGCTCTACGTTTGAATCGATCAGAGCACTGCACACTAATAAACAGGCGTTTTTTGTCACTCAACAGTGACTATGATTAGAATCGTTGTGATATGCAACAAGAAGATCTCTTGTCGTGGAGTAAAACCAATAATCGCTTAGTTTTGACTTTGCTGATTGCAATCTTGTCACACGCACCTGCGATTATCACCACAGACAGGCAATTTTTCACATGCAAACATGATTGCATGTTGATTTTGCTTGATCCCAGGCCGTGTGATTTCCAATTCTAATTCAATTTTGATGGCATCTGCAATTATAACTGCAAACAAGCAATTTCTGTCACACAGAAATATGATTAAAGGTTGCAGGTTGATTTTGCTTCCAACAGAGGTTGCTAGGATGACCAGTTCTTGTTGCGGGCACCTGAAATTATCTATGCAAACAAGTGATTTATGTCACTTGCAAACATGATTGCTGTGGCATTATCAAGTTTTGAGCATATGCCACTGACCTAATCCCTTAGTTTTCTGACACAATCTTGTCACACTGTTATAATGTAAATATCATTCTTGGTGTGTGTTGACCATGGACTTACACGAGCATAAGAGGCCCTATCATATAAAACGTAAGATTATTGCTTCACTGAGGCTCCTTGCAGACACCTCTGCCAGGCGGACACTTCCCCATTGCAGATGGTTTAAGTTGCCACATGACCTGGGTTGGAGTGCTCGTCAATGCCGACTGGCGTCGTCAGGGCTCAATGCCCATCCTGGAGACAGCACGTCATTTACATCATAGCTAATTGTGATCAGTTGATACGATGACGTCATTGACAATCACTGACAGGAAAATTTTGCCTCTCGTTTAATAATATAGATAGTGCAAAGTATTCACATTGTAATATTAGGCTCGTAAGTTTGAGGATCATGGATTGACCAGATTGGTGTGAATTGCCCCAGGGCCCATGGAACATATGTAGGCCTATACCAATTTTAAGTCCAGACTTTACGAAATGTGCCGCGCTAACAATACGGCCGCCACCGACGATGGACGCCACATCATCGCATAGGCTCACAAGGAGAGCCAAATAAAAAAGAGGTGCCGTTTTAACTGGATACCGTGACATCAACATGATGTTAACCACACATAGCACACTCTGTCACGTTGATGTCTGGAGGGCAGGGTTACAGACGGGGACTGACATCCAAAATGGATGTCCAAATAACATCACTGCACGACCTTGAAAAGAATGATGGAGCAAGCCGACTGTTGATTGACTCCATCACTTACATGAGTCATGAGCTGTGGACATCTCCCATGCAAAATCTTACAGTTATGATACCGTCCGGGTCCACGATCATGCATACAATAATACAGGCTTACAGCACATACACTGATTCAGGCTTCATCATATGCTAAAAAAACAACCTCAAGGCCTGTCCAGATTACCCTTTTTGCATTCATTTGAATCCTTATGTGTTCCAATTCAATTTGTGTAAACTTTGGATATCTTGATATCGAATTCGGGGTAAAAATCAAGAAATAAGAAGAGCTCCCACATGATTTCTTTGTTTGACTTGAAAATTCAAACCTACCAGTTCCTGTCTGAGGTGTAATGCATCATGGGATAGGTCAGGTGATAAGACCACATGATAGAATTACATAACATAATAGCAATTTGCATAATGCCAGCAAATGCCAGCTTTTTCCAACAATTGTCAGAAACATCGAATTTGAAATTTCCAGCTAATTCCAGCTCTGACAATCTCATAGTAAAGTGACAGAGATTTCCAGCGCTGGAACTTTTACGAAAAGTAAAGTTCCAGAAAATGCCAAGAATTTCCACCCCATGGATAAAGTTCCAGTTTTTGTCAGCTTTTGCCAGCTATAACTTTTCGATGAAACTCTCTAAATTCAAAGTGTCAGCTTATTCCAGCCAAGAGCTGGAAATTCCAGCTATTTCCAACAAAATCCACCTAAGGTAAAATTCATTTCGCAGGGGCAAGGCACGGAAAAAGTAGATTAACTCGGCTAATCTCAATGGATTTTACCCAGGAATGTTTTCAAGGCGAGAGAAATATCTGATTTAAGTACTGCGCTTATTAGATTTCATGTTCATGCCGAAGATTGGCCTAAAACGTGGACGAAAAGAGTGCATTATCGAGTGTTGGAGAGGTCACGTGATTGGACGAGAAACCTGAGCGAAAACAATACTGACTCCAGCTCCCAGAGGGAGGAGCGCGGCTGGAGTTATAACAAAGTTTTCGTTCTTTTACCTGTCAACATCAATGGCTATAATATACTCCTACAGAATAGTAGAACTAATAGAACTAATTTCCGAAGTTTCCAATAGTTTGAACACAAATCAGAACATCACCCATCAGCTGGACTCGGATCTGCATAAATTACGATAAATAATGAAGTTGTCGCTTCAATTTCGCAAAGAAAGTTGACTCCATTCGAAGGTTGTTTTGACCGAATTCCGTTGAACTCATCGTTATGAGGGCATTTGAACACATTCTCGTTGATCTTTTCTATAAACGTGTGAACTTTCGTACCAAAATACATTTCCGTAAAGGCTTAAAAAAGAAAATTTGTCACTTACAAAATCATCGCCCCGGTAGAAAAAATGAAACGGCCAGGGGCCATTGTGCTCACCGTAAGTATTTTTGGTAGACAGTTACAGAAAGTGCTACAGTATGTAGGCCTCTCATAATTTATTACATGCATCTGTGACCAGTTCAGAGCCGGCCCTGGCCAAGTGGTGAATCCGAGACTTGTGCTTCCAAGCTTGTAGAGTCTAGGTGAAAATGATAGTGAAGAAACGTGCCACTCCATGACAATGGTGAATATATTTTCAACTTTGACCTCAGTGACCCTGAAAGGTAGGTCAAATAACAAACCAGGGTGATATGTGATGTAGACACATCCACCCGACCATAACAATTTCATCACTCGTTACACTACAGCAATCGGCAAAAAACGATTTCCAAGATGGCCGCCTAATTAAATCTATGGCACCAAATAAATCAAAAAATGAAGAAAATGTAAGATAGAACTCAGAAAAGAAAAAAGGAAAAGATGAAAAATAAAAATATTTTTGGCTGTCCTTGACCGGGGTTTGAACTCACGACCTTTGGATTGCCACAATACGAGGAAAAACCCACAAAACATGCAATTTCGGCCATATTTGAATTCCGATCTGGCTGAAACATGGCATACAAATAGTGGCTTCTTAGATGCATCATTACACAAAATTAAAACTCTTTACATTGAACAACGACAAAACGTACCAAGAACGGTAAAGTTTTCAACTTTGACCTCTGTGAACTTGAAAGGTGGGTCAAATCAAAAACCCGTAAGATATGTGATGTATCCTTGCTAGGAGTACCTACCATGAAACTTTTATCAAAAACAAATCAGTAATAAGCGAGAAATCACACTTTTTGAGTTTTGAGTTTGGGCCCCCTGGTGGCCAAGTCAATAATCAGACCAAACCAAAATTCAGTGTAAAAGGTCAACTGACCTAGGGGGTCATTTGTTCAAAGTTTCAAGTTCATAACTGTTGCGGTTGAGAAACGTGCCATAGTTACACTCAAACGGCAAATTTACGCCATTTGACCTCTGCGACCTTAAAAAGTACGTCAAATCCAAAAAATCGTGCAACATCTGAGGTAACCTTGCTCGGGGTCCCTGCCATAAAAATTTCATCAAAAACAATTTGCTAATAAGCAGGCTATTGCACTTCTTACTTTTTCTGTTTTGGCCCCCTGGTGGCAAAGTCAAGAATCAGATCAGGCTGAAATTCAGCACCAGAGGTTATCTGATATAGGGGGTTATATGTACCAAGTTTCAAGCTCATAGCTTTGGTGGTTGAGAAACGTGCCATAGTTACACTCAAACGGCCAATTCACGCCATTTGACCTCTGCGACCTTGAAAAGTGGATCAAATTAAAAACCCGTAAGCTATATGATGTATCCTTGCTATGAGTACCTACCACAAAAGTTTTATCGAAAACAAGTCACTAATAAGCGAGATATCACACTTTTTAGATATCCACATTTGGCCCCCTGGTGGCCAAGTAGAGAATCAGATCAGACAGAAATTTAGTGTCACGGGTCATCTGACCTAGGGGGTCATGTGTACAAAGTTTTAAGTTCATAGGCCTAGCGGTTAAAAAACGTGCCACTGTTTTTGAACTAGGATACGACGGACAACGACGACGACGACGACGACGACGACGACGACGACGGACGACGACGGACGACGGACACTGCGGTATTGCATAGACTCCCCTACGGTGAGCCAAAAAGGTCACCGCCATTTTCTTGATGATAGTACTCCAGGTAACCTCGGCGGGAAATTTAAAGCGGATGTATTGACTTCATAAAGATCTTCACAAAAATCGTATCAAAGTCCCGAAAATCGATGGAATTTTGTCCCGACTTCTCTTATATACATAGATACCACCATTATACATCGTTTTGTCAAAAATGAGATATGTGCATGCTGCGTTGGAAAAACGACGCACAATTGTTTACAGATGGACTGCCTGACTGACTGACTGACTGACTGACTCGCTGACATCGAACCATTTTACAAGCTCTGCTGACTACGTCAGCTGAGCTAAAAATACAAAGTCGGACTTCCCTGCGCTTTCTAATTATAATGATTTTATAGTTTTTGTTCTCTAAACTCTCTAATCTTTTATGGTTATACTTGGGGAAAATGCCAGGTAAAAAAGACAACGGTAAAATTGACAACAGAAGAAATAACAAGTACTAGACAACGGTGAAAAAGTAAATGGAAAAGAGGCAAAAGCAAGACAATCTTTTTAGGCCTACTTTGTAGTAGATGCTGGTCTTTTTTCGTTATCAGAAAAAAGATAACTTATCTTTTCAATTTTTTGTTCTGTTGTCTATTCTGCCGTTGTCTTTTTTACCAAGATTTGTCACAACTTACCACTTGTGCTGCAGATCCAGAGATTGTTACAATAGTACTGTTGATGCTGCAGCTAAAGTCGCCGGCCAATTGAGTTGTCCATGGTGGCGAAAGGTTGTACTCCATTTTTTGTGTTCTCATCATATAATACATAATATCCTGGGTAGGAAAATGTGCCATATTCATTTAGCAGTAGCTCTATTTCTTTGTAACGGTCCACAATTCCAATATCTTGAAGGGTCCTCTGTGCTGTGGTATTGAGTGTCAATCCCCCAGTGAAAAAGAAAGGCCAAATGTCTGGTATGGCCAGTATATCGTTCTACAGTATTTGACTGGAGGGCTCCTTTTACATCATCTACGTTGTCCGGCTTTCGAAGTCTTATCCTTTGACAAAGGTTGTCTGGCCTGAATGGACACCGATGTGTCAGAAGATGCAGGTGTCTTGCAAATCTGTGCAAGCAGTAAGTCCACTGCAAGTCGGGTCGTATGTCAGCCATGGTGAACACACAGTGCCAAGACACACCATTTGTCCACCACCATGTCCAAGAGTATACTGTGCATGAAGAAGTTCTGTGTATTACAGTGCCCCCATTTAATACATCATCCAATCTTTGGGGTTTGTGTCATAATAGGCCTATTCCTGGATCATTCAAACTATTACTTTGGCATTGTGAGTACAATCAAAACCATAACAACAATTTTAAAGAGACAAACCTGAAACATAAGTCTATTAGTATTATGTAATAAAACCATTGGGTTCAATGATGTTCAAGTGGCAGGTCTTGTTTCTCAAAAAATGACAAGTTTTCTATGTTAAAAGTCACAACAACATTTCGCTACAAACATGTACTTGACGAGTTCAATACACTTGCAAGATAACCTGAAACCAAAAGGTTATTAGAAATCAGTTGCTAACCATTTGTTATGTTGCCTGACAGAATTACTCAACACTTACATCACCTCAATAATCCATTTCAAATTGATCAATCCACTTAAAAGGCATGGCAGGATCTTCTGTAATGTGTTCTCCCTCCCTCTTACATGAATTTTCTTACCATTTTCATTATTTTGACGTGAAAAGGGGTGATTTTCGACGCTGTTTTTATGTAGATCAACTTTACTGGTGGTATTCTATAGGCCTAGCTATTTTTTAAAATTCAATATGCATTATTTGGTACGATTTCAACATGTTATATTTCTGCTACCGTTTCTCCAATAAAAGCATCCTAATTAGAATACATGTATTTTTTAAATGTCCTATAATGTTCTATTAGCTATATTCTACCATCCACATCCATTCTTATCTTTATAAACCTTATCAAAGTAGTTCAAAAATTACTTGGTAAAACCTATGTCACCTAATCTGGATAGTGTCCATGCCCTTTAGTATTTCTGGTTTAAACTAAAAGTTTGGACTTTCATGTATCATGTTCAGATGTCTAAGATAAGTCAGACTTTTCTTTTCAACGTGTTTCAAGCCACATCAAAGTGCACGAACGTTCAGTTCTAAGTTCAGAAATAACATGGACAATTTAGAAAGGGAGATGTAGTGTAATCCCTATTGCCCCTTAGAGAGTCACTACAGTATGGTGCTGCCACCTTCATGTCAACGGGTTAACAGTATAATTGCTTCTTTTATCAAATTTGCATTGCTTACATCTGTCTTATTCAAGTGAACCATACCCCCAATCCAGCAAAGGACAATACTTCCACATAATAGTCTGGTAAAACATACATCACGTGCTACAATATAAGATGTTATATGATTGGCTCACTAAGGGAAAGGAGGCGGCACCTGCAAGCACGTGGCTCGGGAAAAACGTATTTATGGTACAATAAATTAATCAAAATTAATCAAAGAATGATCTTTTATAAACATTGGAAGGAAGTAGGGATAAGTTATATTTCAGATTTACTAAGACCAGCCAAAACAGTGATACCTTTTGAATCACAGGGACTAAAAGCAACCGAATGGTTCAAAAGGAGAGGGTTAATGGATGTTATTATAAATAAGATTTGGGGTTATAATTTTAACACTGATAACAATAATGTAAGATCTATGCAGAAACCGTAGAAGTCTAAGAGACAATCATGCCCAATGGTATAAATTAGCCACAAGTGACTGATGCCTACCTGTAATCAGCTACAGGTGACCGATAGTGACATTAGGAGATCAACCGGACTGGTGAAACAAGTAGATCGCTTGGATTTATAAACTGTGAAGGCATCTTAAAGCCTTAGACGCTACATTTCCATCAACCAAATTTCAGGTTGCGCAGCGTTATGTAACCTCTATGACGTATGTCCAGGCTATGTCCTAAATTTAGTATTTCTGGTTTAAACTAAAAGTATGGACTTTCATGTATCATGTTCAGATGTCTGAGATGAGTCAGAATTTTCTTTTCAACGTGTTTCAAGCCACATCAAAGTGCACAAACGTTCAGTTCTAAGTTCAGAAATAACATAGAGAATATAGAGAGGGAGATGTAGTGTAATCCCTATTGCCCCTTTAAGAGTCACTACAGTATGGTGCTGCCACCTTCATGTCAACGGGTTAACAGTGTAATTGCTTCTTTTATCGTACCCCCAATCCAGCAAAGGACAATACTTCCACATGATAGTCTGGTAAAACATACATCCCATGCTACAATATAAGATGTTATATGATTGGCTCACTAAGGGAAAGGAGGCGGTGCCTGCAAGTACGTGGCTCGTGAAAAACATATTTGTGGTACAATAAATTAATCAAAATTAATAAAAGAATGATCTTTTATAAACATTGGAAGGAAATTTATGGTACAATAAATTAATCATAATTAATCAAAGAATGATCTTTTATAAACATTGAAAGGAAGTAGGGATAAATGATATTTCAGATTTGCTAAGACCAGACAAAACAGTGATACCTTTTGAATCACAGGGACTAAAAGCAACCGAATGGTTCAAATGGAGAGAGTTAATGGATGTTATAAATAAGATTTGGGGTTATAATTTTAACACTGATAACAATAATGTAAGATCTACGCAGAAACCGTAGAAGTCTAAGAGACAATCATGCCCACACTAACCAGTATCTACCAGAAAGTAAGAGATGATACTGATTTAGATCCTGAGACTGCTTTGCAATGGGCAGTAATGGCCAAGAATAGTTTGACAAGTATACATGGACACAGTGCTCATCAGCTTGTTTTTGGTAGAAATCCAAACATTCCATCAGTCCTAATTGACAAACCTCCAGCACTGGAAGACAACACCTCAAGTAAAACAGTTACAGAAAACATTGTCGGATTATATGCAGCTAGAAATGCATTTACAGTAGCTGAAAATTCTGAAAGAATACGACGTGCTTTGAAAAAACAGACAAGACCAACTATAGGGCCTCTTTATGTTGGAGACAAGGTGTATTACAAGAGACCTGATGGGAATCAATGGAAGGGACCAGGAACCATCATTGGGATCGATGGAGTTGTTGCATTTGTAAGACATGGTGGATCATTAGATAGAGTTCATCTCTGTAGATTACGGAAAACCAGCACAGACATGACAGATATCAGAAAAGAATCCGAACAGATCAGATCAGGGGAGGAAAGCAAAAGTGATGAACTCAGGACTCAGAGTGATGAATCCAAAGCTAAGACGGGAGAGGAAGAGGACAATGAAGATGATGACTTAGAAGAGTTTGATTCCAAAACAGAAGAGGAAATGCATACAGTACAAGTGCCTGAAGATGGAGAACAAGCATCTACAGCATCTACCCTTGAGGATTCAAGATCACTGTCAGGAATTAGGACAATGGGTATATGGAAATTCTCAAGACGAAAGGACGGAGGTCATGGAATGAACCTAACACAACGACGCGGATCTAGCAAATGCGTTTATTCTTTAGAAAGAAATCCCGTCGTCGGTTATGGCGGAGGGATACATATTACAACACAATAAAGTCAAGCGACGTAATCAGTGGGCCTAGTCGATACTCTATTTTATATTGATTCACAACAATCACAAACTATTATAGCTTCTATGCCTAGTAAGGATGTACCTACACTGAAGACAGGACAAGTCATTGCATTTGATTATGAAGGAGAACAGAGGACAGCAGAGGTGATTGGTAGAGCAGGACGAGCGAAAGGGAAGCACAAACATTGGTATAATGTGGAGTATGTGAAGCCTGATGATGAATTTGGTATACGTGGTTCAGTAGATATAAGTAGAATAAACAATGTTTGTATACAGAAGGTATCTGAGGAAGCACAGGAACAGGAGGATGTACATGATTTAGCAGAATAAGTTATGGTGACGTCCACTGCCTGTTTCAAAGAAGCGAAAATGAAGGAACTAGAAAGTTGGAAAAAGCATGGAGTATATGAAACAGTTAAGAATATTGTTGCAAGAGGTTTCGAAGAATCTCATTTGAATTTTCAAAAGGATTCTCCCACCTGTTCAAGCGAATCGATTAAGATAATATTGGCGGTCTTAGCACAAAAGGCTTGGGCACCTAAATCAATAGATATAAAAACTGCTTTTTTACAAGGACATAAGCTACATAGGGAGGTGTTCATAAAGCCACCAAAAGAAGCCGACGCATCTTTGCAGTGGTACAAACGTGTTCGAGACTGTATGCTCACACTTGGTGCTTCAATATCTAAACTAGACCCAGCAGTATTTTATTGGACAGACGAAGAGAAAGAGGTACAGGGAGTTCTAGCCGTCCATGTGGATGATTTCCTGTTTGGTGGAACAGTTGAGTTTGAGAAGAAAGTGATGAGCAATGTGAGAAAGGAATTCCTGATAGGAAAGGAAGAAATTTCCTCTTTTCGCTACACGGGAATGAATATATCACATGTATCGGGAGTTGAAAATGAAATCAGGTTTGATCAGAACTTTTATGCAAGCAATCTTGCACAGATCTTTGTAACCAAAGAGAGAGTACTACAGAAAGATAGTTTGTTGACAGACAGTGAAAAGTCCATGGTAAGAGCCAAGGTTGGACAACTCCTCTGGATAGGTAGACAGAGTAGACTGGATCTTTTGTTCGACACTTGTGACTTAGCTTCAAGGATAAAGGATGGAACTGTAAAAGAGCTACTTGAAACCAACAAAGTGATCAGAAGGGCGAAAAGTGAGAAACTTACTTTGCGTTATGAGAAATTGAATGATCCATCATTGTTAGTTTATAGCGATGCTTCACTGGGAAATATGAAAAATGGAGGAACACAGGGAGCATACTTCATTGGACTCCAGGGACAAGAAGGTTTCTCACCAATATGTTGGAGCTCGAGAAAGGTCAGAAGAGTAGTTAGAAGTACTTTAGCAGGAGAGACACTTGCAATGGCCGATGCTAAGGACAGTGGTATATATGTAGCTTCTTTGTACTCCGAACTGATATGTGGGAAATATGATAGCAAATGTATCAAAATCATCTGTTTGACTGATTGTAAGTCTCTGTATGAAGCTGTAAAGTCACAAAAATCAGTAACAGAAAAGAGGTTGAGGATAGAAATCAGTGGATTGAAGGAGGGCCTAGAACTAGAATGGAATAGAAGATGGCATTGATTACTGATGGAACATTTGTTTTATAGACTTGATAATTTGTTTTATTAATCTGCACTAGGAATCTTTTATAAGTTAAGAAATGTATAACAGGTGGTGGAACTTAAAAATTTTAGCACGCTCATGGATGTTCGAAAGTTATTGTTAGTTACACAAGAGTTATGCAAATTTATTCAATAAGAAGAAAAGAAGAAAAAAGGATGAGTTTGTTAGTTTTAGTTCACTAAGGCAAAGGAGGCGGTGCCTGCAAGCATGTGGCTCGGGAAAAACATATTTATGGTACAATAAATTAATCAAAATTAATCAAAGAATGATCTTTTATAAACATTGGAAGGAAATTTATGGTACAATAAATTAATCAAAATTAATCAAAGAATGATCTTTTATAAACATTGGAAGGAAGTAGGGATAAATTATATTTCAGATTTACTAAGACCAGACAAAACAGTGATACCTTTTGAATCACAGGGACTAAAAGCAACCGAATGGTTCAAAAGGAGAGGGTTAATGGATGTTATTATAAATAAGATTTGGGGTAATAACTTTGACACTGATAACAATAATGTATTCATGGTACAGGATTTATTCAATGAGAAATGGGAACCAATTCAATACTTACTGTAAAATTTAGTCTGGGGGTGTGGGGGGGGGGGGGGTTGTCTTGTTTCAATACCAAAAAAAATCAAATGTATGTGATGTATTAATATAGGTCAATTAATTGTAAAGGAGCATGATGGTGTAATTTCCCAGCATGTTCCTTCTAATGACATACGTTGAATTAAATAAAAAAAAGAAAGAAGACTTTTGAACACCCACTTGTCTAGTTTTCCTGATAGGGCGCCACTGTCTAATCGTGAAAAATGTAATAAGCCCATTAGTGGCTGAAGTATGCGCCGAACATTAATTATGGCACGCAAAAGTGGAATAAATGCAAGACTTGAAAATTTAATACAACATTTTGAAATATACAGGCAACACTTGAAAAAACATGCCAATATTTCAAAAACGTATTAAAATATGTATCAATAAGATTTGAAAATATGATGCAAAATTTCCTGAAAATGTAGGTCAACTTGTTTTCAAATATATGTGGCAACCCTTGAAAAAAACATGGCAACATTTTGAATAAAATCTCGCAACATTCACGTGACCGAACAATACCACATGATCTTCCTTTTCCACTGAGGAACGCCAGTTTGTTTCCCATATTTGGCACATGCGTCATAATTTATTCATACAAATTCTGTATCCATGGTAATCACTCTAGATTGAAGAACTAGTTTTTCTGCCGACCTGATCACCACTGGCTTATCCGCGAATAGAGTAACAATAGGGAAACACTGAAATACGGGAGACACTGACCGATGATACACTGAAACACTGAAATACCGATCCACTGTCGTTGTGCGTATATCCATAAGGAGGAGACTTTAGGATTGACATTCACTGCCGGCTTTGGACATTGGCTGATGTCAGGGAGAGGATGGAACAGCAATAATCGTATTCATCTGAAAGAACAAGGAATTATTTAAGATATGTTTACACCTATGAAAATTCTCTTAATCTGTACTGTAAACTCGACTCTGAACCGTCCTTTCATGGCAGCCTGGATGACATAATTAGACCCCCGAATGGACAAGCTATTTGGTCTTCAAATTACGAACCTTTAGTTCTGGCGAAGACGTGGCAAGTTCAAAAGTTTTGTGGATTTAACTCCAAGTGCCTTTTGCAGTCCACACAACATTTTGCCTTGCGTTCTCAAAGGCGTCTCCTGGCGCAATGGTAAAAAATGTGCAGGAAAACTAATTGTCTGATTGAATAATCTGGTTATATGCATGGGCCACAAACAGACCCTGATCCCTACTGAGCTTGGGTCCAACGAGATACATGTATTCAATTTAAAAAACGATATCCAAACTCGCATTCTCTCCGACATGTATGATTAACATATAATGGGCGGGCAAGAAATCTATTGGAGGATGACATGAATTGACCCCGAATGGACAAGCTATTCTACATGTTTATAAATTATCAAGAACTACCCTCACAAGCCCTTGTCTGACAACAAAGGTAGGCTAACTATCTTCTTGCAGAGAAGCCCATGTCCCAACACAGGTGCCTTCAGAAAGACTGATTGACTGTCTTCAAGGAGACTGTCAGGCCTTTCAATTGCATGGAGATCAATACACCCTGTATTTTTTCACCCTATTTTGGGCGCTTTTTATACCGCGCTATAATAGCCTCTTCTGTATGGATGGAGCACAATCACTTGTAAAAAAATGCAAGGAAGGTAATCCCCTCTCAAGAACTTGCTGATTCTGTTATGTAAAGAATTACTTTAACACTCGCAAAGTCATTCTTTAAAAGAAGGAACTTTTATTTATAATATCTAACTTTGAGATTGAGAAGAAAAAAATATACTTATGGATCATCATGGCCTTATAAGTTCTACTATTGTGGTATCCTGCAGAGTGTGCCGTGTGCTGACAGTTGTAGCAGACGACAAACTAGTTTAAAAACCGCGTCCCCAAATTACTAATATAGGGAGCCAAACATGTACATACATTTAAACTAGAGACGAGGTCAGCATGCTAGTCTTACGCATATCAGGCTTCTTGGATTGATGACTAACTGTGATGGAATGATGTTTGACTTGCGCAAGGATGTGTTTTCCAGGAAATCTCTACCAGGCATGCCAGGAAGCGAAATTTTTTTCTGCAGGATACTTCTGCCACAGTGTACATCTGACAGCCAATCACAATTGGCGCGATCTTTGACGTCACACTGTTTATTTATGCATGATAATGCAAATACAATGGACGATACCGAGTCGCATGCCGAGTGCCACTTCAACTGTGAATGTGACAATAGTTCATTGTCTGACCCCAATTATGCTCAACTCAAGGTTTGTGTCGTAGTGTTTAGGAATGAATTGCACAGATTCATTGTAAAATTGATGATATTATGCGTACAAAAGAGGCATCAGCTGATCTGATCGCTACATTGCAGTGCATGCATTGATTTGTGAAATTTTAAGGGGCAGTGACACTGACAGTGTTGCCAATGTTGATAATTATTAAAGGGACAGTGTATCCGATGTCTCGCGATTTGTGAAATTTTAAGGGGCAGTGACACTGACAGTTGCCAATGTTGATAATTATTAAAGGGACAGTGTATCCGATGTCTGCTGTTGAAGGTATCAGGCCTATTTTGGTAGTTTGAACATTGTTGAAGGGCCATTGTATAAAACACATTTTGACAAGCAAACAAAATAAATTGAATGGTGGCGCCACCTATGCATATACAGCAGAACTAGTTACACGGTTGACAGATAAACATTCAACCTCGGCTATTTTGCCGAGCACAGTGCGCCTTTAACAGACAAGTCCAATAAATACAGTCCACTCGACAATGAAAATACATGTTAAGATACTGCAAATAAATATATTTTAGCTAATATACTCCTCTAACCATTTGCTAACTTGTTCTTTCCAAGATTATCAGAACACGTGGCATTGTTGACATTATTGCGCCATGTGGAAAGATGATGTCAACAAAGACACGTGCTTGCCTTGAATTCTGATTGGCTGTCAGATGTACACTCTGGCAGAAGTATCCTGCAGAAAAAAATTTCGCTGCCAGGAACCATTGTAAACATGCCCGTGAAAAGTAAGTTCGTCGGCCGATTAAGTTGGGAGTGATAAACAATCCTGCTTTATTTTCAACTTTTTGCATGATTTTTTCATTTTATAACACTTTATTGTATATGTACAGTTCAGTGTCTGTTCAGCTGAGCGTATTTTTTGGCGCAGGGGCCTAATTAATTTGGGCGGATTTTTAAAATTAAAAGGGTCTAATTTCAATTTTTTTCAATATAAGGTTCCGGCGTGGGAAACATGCAATCTTGGAGGAATTATACTTAAGTATAAATTATACTTCCTGATTAGATGCAATTGAGAGGCCTGACTGTCTTCCCATATTAGGTCTTCGCAACTCTTTGGCTGTGGACATTCTGTTGCCTTGGCTGATGGATGGATGGATGTATCGTCTGATTGAAAAAAAAGAATATGTCTTAAAAAAGTGTAAAACGAGCCATATTATTGACCATGGCCATAGAAGCCCGGGCAGAAAAATTGGGGGCGCAATCAATCAATCCTGGGCACTCAAGCACCCGCAAGCGGGCACAAGGCACCACCGTATCGGAAACGACAATGATCAGTTGTCGCAACGGAAGTCGGCAGTGCAGGCAACAGTAATAGGGCCATGGCGATTTAGCGGATCCCTCGGATTCTGGCACAACACCGGTATCGTTTTTAGCTCACCTCTTAGCAGAGGTGAGCTTATCCCATACCGTGGCGTCCGTCGTCCGTCGTCGTCGTCGTCGTCGTCGTCGTCGTCGTCCGTCGTCCGTTAGCAGGGCACGTTTCGTAACTGTTAGAGCTATTGAGTTGAAACTTGGTACACATGTACCCTTATGTAATGACACCTTGGAGACTAAGTTTCAATCTGATTCGTTTCATGGTTTGGCCACCAGGGGGCCAAACGTTAAAAGTGAAAATATGCAATATCTCCCTTAATAGTAGTCGGGAAATTTTGAAAAAAATATGGTAGGTACTTCTAGCAAAGGTGCATTATATATCCTCCGGGTTTTCGATTTGACCTCCTTTTCAAGGTCACAGAGGTCAAATGGTGTAAATTGGCCGTTAGGATGTAACGATGGCACGTTTCTCAACTGCAATGACTATTGATACCAAATTTGGTACACATTTACCCCTTAGTCAGGTGATCTCAGGGACCACAGTTTGGTCCAATATGATTCACCACTTGACCACCAGGGGGCAAAATCCAAAAACCTTAAAAATGTGATTATTCCTTAACTTCTTGCCCGATTGCCACCAATTTGATATCATGGGTACATCTAACCACCATACAGTATATGTCACACAGGTTTTTAATTTGACCTTCTTGTCAAGGTCACAGAGGTCAAATGGCATAAATTCGCCGTCAGGCCGTAACTATGGCACGTTTCTTAACTGCAATGACTATTGATCACAAATTAAGTACACATGTACCCCTTGGTCAGGTGATCTCAGGTACCGAAGTTTGGTGCGATCTGATTTGCCTTTGGCCTCCAGGGAGGGGGCCAAATCCTAAATTCTTCAAAATGCCATTATACCTAGTAATGACTTGCCCGATTGGCACCAATTTTATATCATAGGTACATCTAATTCTAACAACCATTCAATGTGTCACCCGGGTCTTCTTTGATTTGACCTACTTTTCAAGGTCACAGAGGTCGAATGTACTGTAAATTGGCCATTTTGGGGAAATTGTAATTGCTTGGACCTACATCAAACCTAACACTACATGACACAATACCATGCTCTTTATCCATCTTTCCTCCACATGAGGTGAGCACAATGGCCCTGGCCATTTCATTTAAGTCATTTTCCAGTTGTTTCAAAAATCAGCGAAAAATATCAAATCCGGGTTTCAAACCAAACTGCTTTAGGGGGTCAATATACATCATCCGGGCCACTTACCCTGAAAATTTTGCGTGGGGTTCACCTAGGAAATTTTGAGAAATATTGATTTTTAGCTCAGCTGAAAAGCTGAGCTATTCATATGAGTAAATGGTAGAATGAGTGTCCGTCTGTCTGTCTGTCTGTCTGTCTGTCTGTCTGTCCGTTAAACAGGCACGTTTCAAAACTATGGCGGATAGGCGATAGATTTTCCCTCTGAGGCGTTGAGACCCTTCAGGACTCCTGAATAGACCAAATGTGGGTCCGGCAGGATGAGCGGTTTGGCCACTAGGTGGCACCGAGCGAAATTTTCCAAAAACTTTTCCAGCAGCTGATTTTTCAGTTGGGGATCATGAATCAAATCTAATTTTATAGAGCAAAGCTTTCTCTTTCATTATCAATAGGCGTGGTTCATGAATTTCTCACCAGGTGGTGTTACTGGCGCAATTTAGTGAGCAACCCCCAAGAAGAGCATTTTAAATTTCGCGCGAGTTATCCCACGTCCAATCACACGTGCAGCGAACGTCACGTCTCGAGTCTGCGCAGTTCAGACGTAAGGAGACCATGCTATGGAATAGATCGTGTTCTGTCAATTCAGAGGTAAGTTCTCATTAAATTCACAATTTCATAGGCGATAATATTTGGCTTCTTGTGTTATTGCATGTTGATGACATTAGGGAAGGCTTGGATTGTTTAATTGGATGTGATTAATTTGAAATAGTTCGTCGACGATCGTTGAAAAACGATCTGCGAAATGCAGCTTGGTTGGTCTGAGAAACGATGTCAAAGTCCGGCTTTAAATCATGGATTTCTCAACAAATAACTCTTGTCACATAGCAGAACTAATGTGAATAAACAAGACAATAATAAACATCGTTCTGATATCATCGGGTAAGGTTGCCAATGTACATAAACAGTGTAATTGAGGATCGACTCCAGCGATTTGAAATGTCAACAAACAATAAATGCGGTAGCGGATACACACTGACACTTGCACACTGTACATAGCACAATGCTTCAAACGGGGCCGATTCATCACTCTTATCACAATGTATTCCCAATCATATCAATGAACTTCCTTGATCATTCGGCCCTAGGCCTAGCGCCTTATCAGTTGTTGTTGGCCTTGTATTTGATATAAAACTTGGCTAGCTTACCTATTCTATCAAAATTAAAATGTTATCTCCTCATCATGTTTTGCAGGACAGGAATGATCTGCAGCTGCATTTGAACATATTTGGTGACCACATCTCAAAGATGACCAAGAGAGAGGATCGAGCTATGACTTTGCACATCCCATCGACTTCGGTGTTCACCAGTGCAATCATCAGAAGAGCCAGGCAATTCTAGTATTCAAGTATTTCATTCTGTAATACTTACCTCAAAATTTACTAAATAAAGAAAACCGCATGTGGCAGTTGGCTAAAAAAATGTTTAAAGTTTTTACTTGCTATCATTATTATCAACATTTCAATGGTGGCATTCTGCTAAGGTTTGTTAAGAGTTTCACTTGACTTAGGTGTACACTAGTAAAATAATATGAGGAAGGCTCAGGCCTTGATAGGGAGCTCTTCGTTAATAGGGCTGGTGAGCGAGAAGACTCGGTGGGGGGGGGGGGGTTATATAGTTAGGATGATGCCATCATGGCAGTTTACCGAAGAAGCAGTTGGCTCGCACACAATGTCAATGATTGATGGCGAGTAGTTGGTGGGTGGGAGAGGGGGGGATATAGTTAGGATGATGCCATCATGGCAGTTGACCCAATAGACGCTGTCGCAGTATAGAAAATAAGTGGGGAGAATGTGGGAAACTAAACACAACAGGAGAAGGATAGGTATTTTTGCCCGGAGATAAGCATAATGATCCCAAGACCCAAGTGTAATTAAGATTTATATTCTAATTCAAAAAGACCAAAGTCGCCTAGACATACAGTCATGCATAGACTGATGTAGCACAATGCATGAGACACCCTGTATAACGCAAATTTGAAAAAAATTCACCTCTATGCCTTATAACTTCAAGATTAACACCTGATCACTTGGTCAAACTTGGTCAGATGTATTCTACAATACAAGAGACATGCTATTCAGAAATGTATTGGTTTGTGTGAGAGTAACGTACTGCCAAGTCTACAGCCGCTGGAACAGGGGTATGCATGAAATGACGTCGCGTCATTTTTGGAGGCAGGTAGGCCTGGCCTGCGCACCGGCTTGTGAGACCTGAGGGTAGCGCGTGCGTTTGAGTTAAGTGCGCATGCGCTTTCTACGGAAAATTAAAATTGCCAGTGTTGTGGACGAGTGGTTTCAGATTTCACGGTAGGATTTTGACATGGAAACGGGGAAATAGACATTGAGACCAATGTGCTTTCAAGATTATTGCATTATTAATGGAACTAGACCGTTGACATATTGTCACACCCCATGATATTGACGAAATCGTCGTCGAAACGGGCAGCCCCGGACCGATCATGTTGGTGCGCTTGAAACTACGGAAAAGTTAGCAGACGGAAAATCTTTTGCGGAATTTTGCCAGTTCAAAGCACGATTTCGTCGCGGGAAGAGAAAAATAATCTCTGGCAGCGATGTAGGTTGTTGTTTAATGCATTTCGATTCGCCCCAGGGTATCGTTACACTTTGATTCGGCCCTGTTTTGACGAAATCTTCAACCGAACAGCGGCTTCTCTGCGTAAACATCGTAGCGTCCCGCTGAATTGTTTGGAAAAAGAAAATCTCTCCCCAGGTAAATTGCTGTGCATTAGCGTATACGATTCGCGTGCAAAAATGTCACCTGGGTGCAGAGGTTTTCTGGTTCCGGTCAACCGGGTCAAGTTTTTTTCGTTGACGGTATACACACACACATTCGACCCTTAACCATAAAGCTCGCTTAAGAGCTCCCTATTAGCAACATTTTACCAACATTTTACCAACATTTTACCAACATTTTACCAACATTTTACCAACATTTTTACAACAATTTTGCAACAAGCCCTTCAAGGCCCTGTGTTCACTAGCAACAAAATTGCAACAAATTAGCAACATTTTTACAACATGTTGGTAAATTGTTGCAAACTTTTTAGTGGGAACAAAGGGAAATAGGTATTTTGGAGGGAAAATGGATGATTCCAAGGAGAGAAGATGTGTTTTGAGTGCTTCTGCAGCAATTTTAGCTGTCATTGTTGAGAGACGGAAGAGGCGGCGAAATAACCAAAGAGAATATGGACCAGGCCCTGGATCAAAATGAGGGTGGATGATGGGGCATACCACTGCCTGTTAAGGCCGCGTATCCATAGGGTATGCCCTTGTGTAGTGTGGCGTTATGGCGTAACAGCCTTGTGACCTGGCACTATGCCCTGCGTCTCCATTGGATATTCCTTTTTGGTCATGTAGGCCTTTGTAGTCCTCATTTCGCAGCGGTCAATCGCGTTTATCCGCACGCTGTCATTATTTCAGAAGACAATTTCTTATGAATATTGAAAATGAAAATACAAGTAACTTGTATTTTCACTTGCAACATCAAATTGACATGTACATGTATATAAAACTTGACTTTTAAGCAACAAATTACAGGTTCGTGCTTGTTATGATAATCATCAGTTTCGGGGTCCCAGAGTAGTTCCCGTTGATGAACCTCTTGAATTAATTTCGCCTCAGACATTGCTTCCGTGTTGTTCACTCGCAAAAGAATGGACATGTTCAATCCCAATATGGGCCTATATTCCCAATCCACAGTGCATATATGCCCGCAATGTGACACGGCATAACCTATGGGAACGATCAATAACACCAACGAAGGTTCATTGTCCGTGTGGCGCGCCAGGCGGTAAAAAGGGAATGTTGTGCAGGGCACGGAACAGCCTATGGATACGCAGCCTAAAGGAGTTGCGGCTGACTGACAAGCCGTCATACAAAAACTTCTAGAAAAGGTTTCATCACCCTACGAAGCAAGACACTCACTTGAGAGTTGCTATACCTGCTTCTTGTTCAAGTCACGTGAACTCCGGTAGATCACATGACGCAAATCCTATTTCTGATTGGCTGAAGAGTTTGCAACATTTTTACAACATGCAACAAAGAATTGCATTGCATTTAATTTGCAACAATTTTACAACATGTTGTAAGACGCGTTTTGCTCTGTACACACTACGCAACATTTTTGCAACATTTGTTGCAACTGGAAATGTAAAAATGTTGCTAATATTTCACTAGTGCACACAGGCCTTTAGGCAATAATAGAGTTGGGTAGAGCATTTGGTTAATGTTACCCTTTTAGTTAGGGAAACTGGTGCCTTCTGCATTCGGTGGACCCCACTTACTCATCTGTCAGACCGGCCTCACACGTCGGCAGTAGAGTTTAAGGTCCAGTCTGCGAGATTTACCCATTTCTACCCAGCCAAAAGCGGGTGATTGGGCTAGTCTCTCCATGTGATTCAATTCGCATGGATTCTTGTGCCCCTCGGATGCTGAAAGGATCCCTTCACAAGGGCAGACTACATCCGGTGGCACTGAAGTATGGAAGAAAGACAGAAGACGACCAATTTGCGAAAAGGATCATCATCATCATCATGGTAACAGCTGAGGATGAATCATGTTGCTGTGTGTAGAATTGATGGTCCAATATAGGTTAGGTTATCTGTTTGCGCACACATTGCAAGGGTGGAGCTTGCTTGAAGTAGATTGCGCCAGTCTACCGTAATTCACTGTTACACATCCAGAAGCTAATATCCTTAGGCTTTGAGTCCTTAGTTTAGTAGAGTTTGACGAGTAATGTAATATATACGAACAACGCAGCAACAACTCAGCTGAGCGCCAGGCCCTTGGGCCTCTTGTTAAAAATGTACCCTTAGATTTCACACGCTCATTCAAACTGTCTACTAATACAGAAGCTCTCCTCTGTGCTGCCCCCTGGCATTAGTTGGACGAAACCCCTGCCCAAAATGATTTTTATTCTAAAGCTTGAATCCAGTTTAATATTTCAAATCCCTATTTTTCCACTTCAGCTAATCATTAACCCCTTCTATTCCAGTGTCTAAATTATGTTTTTGATATTCAACAATTTGACACCCATTCCATTACAGGTGGCTCTGGTGTTGTGCCTTCTGCGGAATCTGGTCTGCAGTGGATTTTCTATGTTATGGGTATTCGGTCGTTTCGCTCTCTGACGTTTTCGCCCCCAGCCTTTTCGCCCCCAAACTTAGCCTGATACCATTCATTACGGCATTAGGCCCCACGTGGTGGCGCTGAAGGTGGCCGCTGCCGTGATGTAATGTAATCAAGCTAAATCAAGAGAGTGTCTGAGAGTCACTCTACCCAAAAATTAGTCGTTTCGCCTCCTGGGACTTGGGGTGGTTTTAAGGATCGTTGCCAGGATCTCGGGCTTGTCACCTGTCATCGCATGATCTTGCTGGCTGTTTGGTCATCAAAAGTGGGATGATTGACTCGGGTGGACGTTTTAGAAAAATCTTTATTTATTATCATGAGAGTGGGAAATTCTCTATTTAAACTGATTTGTCATCTGGGAGTCCTGGACATCATCAGTCATCATGTGACTTGAATATCTTAATTTATGATGGATCATCAAGGCAATCCCTATTGTATTCTGCACGATATTAGCAAATTAACGAATGAGCGAAAATGACGTGTGTTTTTCGGGTGCGTAACGACTTACACGATTACGGGCCAACTCGGCCTGGATTATAGATCACGGCCAATGTGGAAATCGTCCGATAATAGAATGCAGACATTTTTTTCATGCATGTTGGGGTTTTTCCGAATGCTTGATAATCTTAGCGGTTTAGACAATTTAACAATTATGGAATATTACAAATATTCATTATAAGGATAATTTATCATAATATCGATATTCTCGTGCTGTTTTTATGCTGATTTCGCCCAGATTCCGCAGAATCTGCAGGATCCGCTAAATCGCCATGGTCGTAACTGCGGTGCAAAATTTGCCCCCATTACTTTCATGGGTTGACCTACTTCACTCAGCAATCAGAAATCATTCATCAACAACTTCATAATTCAACATCAGAATTAATTGTTTCAAAGATGCTGTATTTCAATGAGTACTTTCATACCTCTAATGCATTTACTTTTGTAAAAATTGCATCCGGATAATATTTATTTATGAGAAAAGTGGAATTTTTTTATAGGAAGTGATATTTAATGTACCCCAGCGCCTCCGCCGGCCAAGGGCATAACCAGGCAGAGAATTACAACTGTAGAAAGAAACACTTCAACACTGAGCAAAACCGAGGGGTATTGAATAAAATACTCATGACAAAACAAAACAACATATTCCTACCTCAATCCCATATATCTTTGGTGTGTAATCCATCAAGAAAGTTAAAGAATATCGAAACGTGGCAGTGATGCCAGTCTCGGACAATGCTCGAATCCGCAACGGACTGATTGGGAAGTGTGGTTAGAGCAAGACTACCTATCTATTAATAGCTGGCAGCACAGTCATGCTGGTACTATTACTGTAAAATCGGTAAGGAAACGTCGTGACTTTGGCATGTATCTACATGTAATAAGATTGACTGTTCTTCTTTCCATAGTTCAAGAGCAATAAACCCATTAAAAAATTATCAAATCCCAGGCACAGAACTCTGCTGGTTTTCATTTATATCATCTAAGAACTCTATGTAAACAATAAAAAGAAAAACATGTACATGTATTAGCAAGTTTAATGTTTTGAACATTACCCAGTTAACAGTATCTCAGATTCTCAGTTTACAGCAGTCAATCTGTCGGACTGCCAACCTTTCGTTCCAGTTCAGCACTGGCCTTAAGGAAGCAAAATTTATCTGCTCGAAGTCAAATTCTATATCACAACATATTTTTATTTGGGTGTTATAGTTTCAGCGTCAAAAGAACCGCCTGTATGTCAGCTGGTATTCTCCACCGACTGGTATCGACTGCAAGCTGGTTGGCCCAGAGACTCCATGCTTCTGTACTCACAGGTTTGTAGTCTGACTTCGAATCAAACTGGTGACCTCAGACGTAACAGTCTTATCTACTGCGCCACTCCCAGATAGCCCAAAAAGTCCAGGATGCCAATTTCAACAAAATGACAGAAGTGTAACCTTCTCTTCCAGATATAAGCAACACAAAACAGACTTTGAAACAATCCCGGAGGCCTGCCCCATCCTTCAGCCGTGCAAAGTCCATGGCTGCTGCTGTAACTCGTACAGCTACGTCCCGCTGAATGGCTCTCAACCAATCAGGTGCGGCTGTAAACATTACTCGGACGAACATTCGGAGACGAATCTCATGAAGTGCAAGAAGTGTAAGTTGAACAAGTCTTCAATTTCATAATTTCATGTACATGTCCCGATAACCCTACACATGGATTCACGATGGACTTCTCTTTCCTGGCTAAAGGCCGAGTCAGTTGGCACCCAACTGTTCAACATACAAGGTCACCTGCTGGGCCGGTGTCAGCATCCCATGTCCTTCACAACAGCTATTGCCTTCCATCCTAAGACTTACAAACATCAAATTAATGTATTGTCTGGTGTTTCAGCTGGATGCAAGTGCGCTGGGTTCAAGAGTTCCTACACCTGTGGCTGCGATGAGCCGGCTCACAGACATGAGATGGTGGTGGAAACACGACAGGAGCGAGAGAAACGAGGCCGCCCGGTCGGGCAGGAGGGCGTCCCATACCAGGCCATGGGCGGTCTGTCGGGCTTCTCATCTCTGGCTGAGGGCTACATGAGGATGGACCCGAGTGGTAAAGGTACGCTCATAATTCAATTAATCTTTGGATTTGATGACCAGTCATCTGGTGATGAGAGGATGCCCACTCGGACAGGAGGGAGGACGCCCAGTCGGGCAGGAGGGCGTCATGTTTTGTCACATTTCAGTTACATGGAAACAGTGACATTTTAGAATGGCCGATTGCAAAGGACTGTCCAAGTGGCACGATGAACAATACCACTGTTCAGAATTAACATTGGTGCTTGTCTGGGATCTAGACCAGTTCATCATGAGATGCATTAGAAACAAACATTGCCAATAGTACTTTTGTTCTCATTGAGTGACTGACGCTCATCTCTCAACTCAGTATTTACGTGGCAACTTCAATGCAATAAGTTACCGACCGAATCCCCTTTTCAGCCCTGCCATCAAAGGCCTTCTTGAATCAGCCAATCACAAGCGAAGACCACCCGTTCCTCCGTGCTAACCTCGAGGAGGTCGACATGGTCAAGCGGACCCAGGGCGTGAGGATTTCTGACCGAGAGCAGCAGGAGCTCAAGTCCAAGATGCGTCAACCCGGGGAGTCGGAGATGGATTTCTATGAGAGGCGCTACCAGGAAAGGGTCAGTTGACCAACTTGTGCCTCAGAAGTTTTCAATCTATTGTTGGTCAACTTGTAGTTAGAGTCTGGGTTTATAAGGAGTGGAGGTATCTTTGAAGTTATAAAATCTGTGAAAGTTTCGCGTATGAAGTGTTTCCCTGCAAGCTTCATACAGCTTCAGTCGAATGAATATGTTCTTATTTTCCCTGATTTTGTAGTTTGTCCAACGTAGTGCTGGTGGCAGCACCTGACGGTCTTGAATTAAAATATGGGAATAGTTTGCAATGCGTTTCTTGGTCAAGGTACTTGTTTCTAGGCCTAATAATGTAACTCCAGGTAGTAATTTCTTTTATTACTATAGAACGGAAGTGACATGTGACAAGGTGTTATTGGATTTGAGAGTGTTCTCAACTTTGTATCATTTTATATTTTTTCAGAAACAAGGTTTATAGGAACCATCCAGCCGTTCTCTTCATTATTTCTTCGTATATGTCACACGTATTGGATAATATTATTCTTCTCGGCTCACTGGCAAAAAGAAAAATACCGGTACCATCTAAGTACAGTGTAACCTCCCAAAGCGGACACCTCTGTATTAAGGACAACCTCTCTATTAAGGACACTAGTTTTGGTTCCAAACTGGTAGTTTCTATTCAATTTTACCTCGCTATTTAGGATACCTCTCTATTAAGGACAGCACTTGCCAGTCCCGAAGGTTCTACTGTATAGCATTTTGGTTAAAAAATTGACTGCATTTCAGGTTATTGAAGAGTGTACATGTCACATGGAAATTGGTTGACATCTGTTCAACAGTTTAGGAGTATAGGACTTTGTTGGATTTTCACGATGGCGGCCTGGCGGCCATATTTGTCATGGGATTTGACTGAACATTAGGGATATTGATAAGAGTACATAGATACATAATCACATGAAGTTTGGTTGCAATCCGATCATTAGTTTCGGAGTAACAGGACTTTGTTTAATTTTCATGATGGCCGCCTGAATAGAGAAATAGAGGGGTCCCTCGATGTATGTCCTCACAAGTTTAGAACCTTCTAGCTCAAATGGAAATGAAACGTGCCAACTATCATCGCTCTAGCTACAACCATTAGCTTCAAAAAGGCAAAAAACCAATTTCCAAGATGGCCACCTGGAGGTCAGAGAAAGTAGGTCATATCGTGAAAAAGAAAAATGCGTCTGGGCATATTGCCCAAAGTTTTAGCCATCTAGCCCTAGCAGTGACGAACGACGATGGAAGCCACGGTATCGTATAAGCTCCCGAGAGGTGAGCTAAAAAGGTAAAAGTAAATATACACTAGAGGCACCGCGTTTGCTGGCAAACGCCAGTATATCCGCACTTTGGTGAAATCAGGTTGCTGGTAGTGTAACTGAATATAATAGTAAAGAAGGAAGCTGATGATTGGAGTGGCTTTTATTATTATTTTGGGTAGTCTTATTTCTATAGCGAGAAATGTCTACGTGAACTCGTTCAGAATGTAGAGAGGTCACAAGATATTTCCAAGTTTTACAACAAAAAGGCCGCCAGTTGGCCATCCTGAATGCAAAATCAGTCATTATCAAACTTGACCTTGATATTCACCCGTTACACGTGCACACCAAATATGAAATGTCTAGGCAAACTCGTTCAGAATGTAGAGAGGTCACAAGGGATTTGGAAGTTTTACAACAAAATGGCAGACAGTCCGCCATCTTGAGTGCGAAATCGGCCATTATCGAACTTGGCCTTGATATTCACCCGTTACACGTGCACACCAAATATGAAATGTCTAGGCAAACTCGTTCAGAATGTAGAGAGGTCACAAGGGATTTGGGAGTTTTACAACAAAATGGCCGCCAGTCGGCCATCTTGAGTGCGAAATCAGCCATTATCGAACTTGGCCTTGATATTCACCCGATACACGTGGACACCAAATATGAAATGTCTAGGCGAACTCGTTCAGAATGTAGAGAGGTCACAAGGTGTTTCGATGAACATCCACTTTTCCACGACAAATCGATCTGTTCCGTTAAAAACTGATATTTATTGCTCAACACAAAATAATCTTGCATCGTTCGTTCAGCGCTCGTTGTTGCAGACACTACTACTATAAAACCTCTGTCCTTGCCGGACGTCCTCAAGTCACAACCATATGTCCTTCAACTCATTCTCCCCTCCCTCGATAAGCTTGCTAATCGAGTACCAATCTCAGCTTCCATCCTTGACTACTCTTAGACGCCCCCAATTGGCATGTCCAAAAACTAAATTATACTTTGCGCAACAATTAAGTATCATAATGATTCAAATATTTCAGTACACTGAGCCCATGTTAATAGTAGATCAATATTAACCCTGTAATGGTTAAAGCGGAACAAAACAATAACTTTTGATTGGCTAACCCAATCCCTCTTTGGTTAGAGCACAAATTAGACTTTATCCATCTCAGACGTTGAGGTTTGCGGAGTAAATTGGCCATGTTTACCCACAATCTTTATCAGTCCAAGAGTCCGTTTGCATGGTAACTCGCACAATATTCCTATAATGAATACTCGCACAATATTCCTATAATGAATATTTCCACAATATTCCGAATATGAATATTTTTACTCGAAAACACATTGCCATAACCGATTTTTCACTACTAGTACTATAGTTATTTCCGCACTATAATCCACTGAATGTCTGATTATCACACACACACAGTGCAGTCAATTTAACTCTTTCAAACCCAAATGACCTGGTTTCTGTTAGAAAATGCCCTTAATTCATAGGCTGTTCCAATTTGTCATCATAAACGCTATCAAAAAAAAAACCCAACCAAACTGCATGAATGTGCAGAAAATCTGATGGAACAGAAACCAGAGGCAGTTGAGCTTGGAGTTGTTAAATTAACATGCACAAAACTGATAAATTGTTCCATGCCCTATAGGCCGTTTTGAATCACGATGATTGTCTTTGAAATGTCATATAATCACGATGATTGTCTTTGAAATGTCATATGATGGACGTCGGATCTCCTGTGATTGGATTCTTGCTGTTTGTCAGTAACCCACGACAAGGGGGGCTTACGGGTGCTACGCCTTGCCCAAAAGCGCCCCGTGAGGCTGGCTAAGGGGAGGGTCGCCTTACTTTCGAACCTCAGCAGACTGACCAAATTGGATGATCAAGCCAAAATGGAGTTCTGCTTGCTACCCTTCTTGAACTTCAAGACATCCTTCATTCGGTTGGTCCTCTAGGATGCAGATTCCTCCCTCGTCCTCGATGCCCTTGTGTCCTCCTGTATGCAGTAAGTCCAATTTTTAAATCCTCACCGTCCTCAATGACCTATCCTCAGATTATTTACAGCAGATTATGAAATATGATAGCCCAGGAGACCCTTAATGATTCCTAGGTTCCTGGGAATGTTCTAAATTGTCCTTAGCGCTTACATCTAAGGGGGCACAACCTTGAAATTGGCCTCAGGAATTCATTGTCTCCAATCTTGACTTTTGCGACGCGGACATGATCATCCTTGCCAGGTAGGACCTGCAAAATCCTGCCCAGAGGCCATTGTCCCCTCGGTGTATTTGGGCTAACTACCACAACCAGGTCTCCTGATTCAAGATTCTTCATTTCTTCCCTCCATTTGGCTCTTGGGTGCAACATTGGCAGCCACTCCTTCAGCCATCTCTCCCAGACATGCTTAATCAGCTGCTGAACTACCCGCCATCTTCTGCGCGGATTGAACTTGATGCTGTCCACTGCTTCTGGGGCAAACTGACCCCCAACCTGGCCAAACAAAAAGTGATTTGGGGTCAACGGCGGTGTGTCCTGTGAGTCTGCTGCCTGGTATGTAAGAGGGCGGGAATTCAGCAAGGCCTCGGCTCCTGAGATGGCTGTAGCTAACTCCTCATCATTAATGTCAGCTTTTCCGAGGACCGCGTAGATTGCCTTTTTTGCTGATTTTATGAGAGATTCATGCACTCCTCCAAAGTGAGGACCCAATGGTGGATTGAAGTACCATTTGACTCCCCTCCGTGCTGTTGCGCGGCTGATCTTGTCTTGATCCAAATTTTCTACTAGGTCGTTCAGCTCCTTGTTCCCAGCGACAAAATTGGTACCGTTGTCCGATGTGACCTCTTCAGGAACTCCGCGCCTGTTTACCATGCGATTAAAGGCATTTAGAAAGGAGTCAGTATCAAGTCCGTAGGCCATTTCTAAGTGCACAGCCTGTGAGGCCATGCAAGTGAAGAGACAGAGATATCTCTTTGACTGTACCCTTCCGCGCAGCTGTTTTGTGATGAATGGCCCTCCAAAGTCCACAGAGGTTCTTGTAAATGCACGAACTGATGTCTTTACTCTGGTCTTGGGTAGAGGAGCCATTATCTGAGTTGCAACTTTGCATTTTCTCCGTCCGCATTCATTGCAGTCTCTTTCCCAATCTCGAATTTCTTCTCGCCCAGCAACAATCCAAAATCGACTTGATAAAGCTGCCAAGGTCTGGTTTACTCCTGTGATGTGACCACCTTGCTCGTGGTAGCTTTTTACAATCAACTTGGTGACGTGATCTTTTCGTGGTAGAATGACTGGGTGTCTGGTGTCAAATGACAAGAATTCTGCATGCTTGAGACGGCCATTACAGCGTATGACACCTTCATCGTCTATTCTTGGAAAAAGACCGAGGATTTTGCTTGACTTTCCGATTGGCTTTCCTTTTGTCATCGCCCGGTACTCTTCTGGGAAGGCTTTTTTCTGACTTTCGCTAATGATGATATTCTGAACTTGCTGTAGCTCGTCTGGCGTCAACTCCCCTGTCTGACGCTCCTCTCTTTTTCGCCGAGAGTTCTCTAAGAATCGGTATACCCATGCCTGTACTCGGCAAAGCCGGTGCCAACTTGAATAACGTAATGGATCGAGACGCCATTCTGGGACTATGGTTTCATCATCCTGCTGTTCATTCAATGGCACCGTGACCGGCAGGCAGTATTTGCACCACGCGACCACCACGCGAACAGGCGGAGCGATCATAATGACGATATCAAAATAGCGGTCGATTCATTGGATCATGGTTTCTTGGAACAATTATAGATGGCGTTGGCTGCTATCCTAGCTTCTCTGATGCCCGTTCTTGGGATTATTGGAATAAAGGCGTACGCCATTTACGGAAATACGTACTGAATTGCCATTGAGTAACTAGACCTACTCCAACTGACGACTGACCTGCAAAAACCATACGAGTACAAGTGGGTTATATAGTCTCCCTTTAAAGGGGTGGCCGTTCGTTTGGGTGGGGTGGGTTGGGGGGGGGGGGGGGGGGGAGGAGTTAGATTTATCACTCACTCGAACACGTGTGCATAGTTTCAACATACTGTTGTGTGAGAGACCCTTATTGGCGACTTTGTGTAACTTTATCTTGCCTACCTGGCGACTTTGTGTAACTTTATCTTGGTTCGAGTTAGTGATAAATCTAACTCCTCCCCCCCCCCCCCCCAACCCACCCCACCCAAACGAACGGCCACCCCATTAAAGGGAGACTATATAACCCACTCGTACTCGTATGGTTTTTGCAGGTCAGTCGTCAGTTGGAGTATAGGTCTAGTTTCTCAACGGTAATTCAGTACGTATTTCCGTAGTTGGCGTACGCCTTTATTCCAATAATCCCAAGAACGGACATCAGAGAAGCTAGGATAGCAGCCAACGCCATCTATAATTGTTCCAAGAAACCATGATCCAATGAATCGACCGCTATTTTGATATCGTCATTATGATCGCTCCGCCTGTTCGCGTGGTGGCGTGGTGGTCGCGTGGTGCCCGTGGTGGTCGCGTGGTGCCCGTGGTGGCGTGGTGCAAATACCGCCTGCCACCGTGACCAGGGTCCTTTCTCCCTTCTTCATTTCACTCTTATCGATGTTCTTGCTTTCACAGCGGTTGATCGGCCAGTCAGCTTTCTCCTTCACCAGAAACTCTGGGCCACTCCACCAAAGGCTATCATTCATATCCTGAACTTTGGCACCTCTTGAAAGGATATCAGCTGGATTGTCTTTAGTCGGCACATGTCGCCACTGGTCCGGGTTGCTCTGCCGATGGATTTCACCAATCCAATTCGCTACAAACGGCTTAAATTCACGACTGCGACCTCTAATGCACCATAATGTATTGGGGCTATCGGTCCAGTAAGTGACATCTTTCAATGGGATATCCAAAACTAAGCAAATTGCATTTGTCAGTCGCAATCCAACGATCGCCCCATCAGCTCCAGTCGTGGTATGCTGCATGAAACCAGTGGTGCTACCTTAGATTTAGATGCGATCATTCTCACAATCACCTGGCCACCCTCATAACATGTCCACATGTATGTGATGCCACCGTAAGCGTCCTGTGATGCATCGACGAAGGTGTGGATTTCTTGGCTGACCGGACGTTCCGCATCGCAGGAGCGCAGGCATCTTGGTATTTTCACCTGCTGCAGGTTGTTCAGGTCCGTGAACCAGCATCTCACCTTTTCTCCTATTTCGCCGAGGTTTTGATCATCCCAGTCAACTCCAAGAGTCCAAAATTCCTGCATCAAAATCTTTGCTCTGATTATCAAGGGTGAAAGAAAGCTCATTGGGTCGAATATTGTCGCTATCTTTCGCAAGAAGTTACGCTTTGTGACAATGAAGTCCTCTTCTGGTGGGACACAACGGAAAGTGAAAACATCTTCGCTCGCCATCCACATGACTCCTAGCGTCTTTACTGATGGTAACTGACCCTCATCTGGACTTATCTCAGAAGCTCTGTCTTCCACAGGGATTTTCTCAAGTACTGCTTTTGAATTTGAAACCCATTTTCGGGCATGCATCCCCGCCTTGTCCCACAGAACAGATAACTCTTCATAAAGCTGTACTCTGATATCATCGTTATGAACTGAATCTAAGCCATCATCCATATATGTCAATTTTAATACTGTTTCTGAGGCTAATGGGAGCTCCGTGCTGTGTCGTCTAGCATGCTCCTGTGTCACAAACTGCGCGAGAAAAGGAGATGAGTTGACACCAAAGACCACTCTCGTAAATTCATACTCCTTCGGCTGATCTGTGTTGTCAAGTTCTCTCCATAGAAATCTATGATAAGGTCTATCCTCAGGCTTGATCAGAATCCTCAGGTACATTTGGGAGATATCACAAGCCACTGCTACCGGATTTCGCCGAAACCGGATTAGAACATTTACCAAGTTTTGCTGTAGTTTGGGTCCTTGGTAAATTTGATCATTTAGTGACGTCCCTTTTGCTTTTGCTGAGGCGTCAAAGACAATCCGTACTTTTGTTGTGGCTTTGTCCATCCGTACAACAGGGAAGTGGGGGTAAATACCAACATGCCGCAGGTTGTGACTCAGATTTTGGTACTTCTCGTACGTATCCTTTCACGAGGTACTCCTTTATTGTGGCACTATATGCTTCTGCAGTGACAGGATTCTTGTTCAGCTTCTTCTCTGTTCCTTCCAATCGATGTACAGCCTCCTTCCAATTGTTCTGCAATTGTGGTCTCTCACCACGCCATGGGATCCCAACCTGGTACCGGCTTTTCTCAGGGTCAAATTCTAAAGTATCCTTTATCTTATCAATCGTCTTCTGTTCATCTGGCTGAAGAATCTCAACATTATTCTCTGCTTTTATATTTTCGACCTCCCAAAATGACTTCAAGCTGGAGTTTATCTCCTCCAGAACATCATGCTGTGATGCTGCGTGGTATGTCCTGGCGAAATTGGTTGATGGTCTGTTGCCTTGTTCTGTTGTCACAGGCCCGATGCAAGTCCAGCCTAGACGTGTTAACCTTGCAGTTGGCTCTCCATTCTTCCCGGCTACGTCCCGTAACGAGAAATGCAGATCTTGGTTGTCTAGGCCAATCAACAGGTCTAAAGTCTCTCTTTTCCCAAACTTCGGGAAGACTATCTCTTTGAGGTGGTCGTACTTATGCGCGTGTTTGTTCCAATCAATTGCCTGTAGATCTCCTGTCACTGGCTGCTCGGTGGTTCCAGCGATGATTGTAGCATCGACTCTGCGATTTAGACTCTCAACGCCGACTTCAACGGTAGTGGTTTTGAAACATGATGAGCGTCCATTTAAAACATGCACGGTTGTGTTTTCTGTAGGGCCCGTCAAACCTAGTTCGTTTGCAACGCTTGCATTGAGGTAGGTAGCTGTGCTTGCATCATCTTGAAGGGCATTGACCTTCAGTCGCTTTGCCCCATTTTTGAGGATGACTGGTACTGTTCTTAAGGCTATGAACCCTGTCTTGGCCTCCCTTGTGTTAGTTGCCATGGTTACAGTAGCGAGGGATCTATCTTTCTTCTTAGTCTGCACTTCCATCTTCTGTGGTTGTGACTTCGTCTTTTCTTGTTGTGCTTCTATTTTCTGTGGTTGTGCAGGTTGAGAAGTCTCTTTTTCTTGGTGCAACAGCCGATGATGGTTTTGCTTGCATCCATTGATGTTACAAGGTCGTCCTCGATCCCATTGGGAGCCAATGTGCTGGTTCGACAGACATCTGTAGCATAGAGACTGTTGTTTGGCAATTTTCCATCTGGCAGCCACGTCTTTGGCCTTGAAGTCCTCGCACTTCCAGATGCCATGGTCCTTACTGCAGACAGGACACGGGTTGTGGGACTGGATGACTGACGGTGATGTGAAATGAGTCCTTGAAGATCCCTTGTGATCTGACTTGGTTGATGAAGTCTGACCATCTCTTGACTGGATTAACCCTTTAACCGCTTCTGTTGCAATTGTCCGATATTCTGACTCCGAAATGACAAAGCGGCGCAGCACTTCTATTGACTCCTTTTCATTTCGCTCATTAACCCATCGGTGGTAATCAGCGACCATTGTCACAGTCATCTTCTTGAACAGCAATGAATACAGGAGCTGGCTGTCGAGCTCGGACTGAAATCCTGCGTCCTTCAGGTTTATCACCACGATGTCTAACAGATCAGCAAATTTATCCAAGTCCTTTGTATTACCCGGTCGAATCTGAGGAAAGCTTGTAAGTTCTTCGAACTGCAGTGTGACTTGCCTTCTCCTACCTCCATACTTTCTCTCCAGCCTCTCTTTGGCCGCAATATACACACTCGGGGGAATGTCCCAAATTTTCTATCGTTTTCGATGCCTCTCCAGAAAGGCAGCCTCTCAACTGTAGAAGCTTGTATTCGGGCGTAGCTGGAGCTTTGTCGATACAAGCTAGGAAAGCAGCCTTCCAATTTTCATAGGTTCTTACGTCACCAGTGAAAGTCGGAATCGACACGCGTTTCAGCTGTTTCCACAGGTCTTGGCCTATCTTCTTGTTTTCTGGCTCCTCGGGTGTCGGTTGTGTGCAAGATGCACCAAGGATATGCTGTAACCCTGGTGTATTGCCAGATGTACCAGACATCTCTTGCTGTTGAGGAAGTATGTACTCCTGGGGTCCTGGTGTACATGCTGTAGCAAATATCTGTTGATGTTGAGGAAGTATGTACCCCTGGGGTCCTGGTGTACATGCTGTAGCAAATATCTGTTGCTGTTGAGGAGGTATGTACCCCTGGGGTCCTGGTGTACATGCTGTAGCAAATATCTGTTGCTGTTGAGGAACGGTGTACTCTTGCTGAACCTCCTGGCTTTGGTGCTGCGGTGTATTTTTATTAACCAATGACCCTTCAGGCTGTTTACTTGCACGTAGTGTGGTCATAAAGTTCTGCATAACTCCCAAGAAATCCTCCACTACATCTTCAGCTGATCTAGTTTCGGGAGTCTCAACTTGATTTGAACTAGGAGCCGAGACAGGAAGACTTGGAATGAACGGTGGCGCATTAACACTGTCCTTTAAATCAGACTCTACTGTTTTCGAAACATTGTCATTGGCGTTGTTGTCTTGTTGTACTATCCTACTAACGTTACTGCGAAAATCAGTTGGCATACTAGTATGGGATGGTCTGGATCTGCAACTAGGCCTACCTCTCGGGCGCAACTGTTTCTGTAACCTTGACCTCGTCAACTCCTCAATCCTTGCCTCAACTCGTTGTATCTCTAAAGTCAGTTCAGTACTAGGGCTAGGCTCTCGTTCCATCAGGGGCATCTCCAGGGCAAATGCAGTGGTTGACGGCGGTGCACTTCCCTGTGGCGCCACCTGTGCGTTTCCACGTACACTAACATTTACATGCGGCCGAGTAATGCTTCCACGTGCACGCCACAGGCAATCATCGCCGGAATCATCGTCACTTGGCCTCATACTGGTTTTAATGTCATTAAACGTTCTATATAACTACGCTCTAGATACCATTTGTTTCGATGAACATCCACTTTTCCACGACAAATCGATCTGTTCCGTTAAAAACGGATATTTATTGCTCAACACAAAATAATCTTACATCGTTCGTTCAGCGCTCATTGTTGCAGACACTACTACTATAAAACCTCTGTCCTCGCCGGACGTCCTCAAGTCACAACCTGATGTCCTTCAACTCACAAGGCATTTGCAAGTTTTACAACAAAATGGCCGACAGTCGGCCATCTTGAGTGCGAAATCAGCCATTATCAGAGTTGGCCTTGATATTCACCCGATACACGTGCACACCAAATATGACATGTCTAGGCGAACTCGTTCAGAATGTAAAGAGGTCATAAGAGTGTGACATACAGACGGACGCACGGATCGGCGGTCGGACGGACGATCCTGATAAAAACAATATATCCGCACTTTCGGAGAAAGTGCGGATATAAAAAAAACCTGATGGAGTCCTGAGCTTGAAGGATTATGGAAACTGTGCAAAGTAGCTGAAGAGGCATCTCCGATGTAAAGGAAATCAAGACTTAAAGCAAGCACTCAGAATTACATTGTACAAAGACGATCGAGTAAGATTTAATAAATACTTCCGCAAATCCAATTGTGCATTTCATAGCAGACAACTAGAAAATATTGAACAGTAACAAACACGCAATCCGCGAGTATTCTGGCAAGAAATTAGAAAGTTAGGCCTAGGAAAAGAAAGGCAGGAAACAGAAGCAGTTCACATGGAGAATGGTACCATATCGCAGAGTAGAACGGATTTTATGTATACATGGGTAAACGACTTTCAAAAATTGTATAACGGTAACCACGCCCCTTGATAATCCGGACACCGTCGACGTGGCATTTATTGATCCCCAGCGTAACACACCAAATTCAAATTCAAATTCAAATTATTTATTTGCACAACTATCACAAATACAGGCAGTATGGCATATACATGCATGAATATTACAAAATAAAAGACATTACATTAAAACATATCATAAGTCACATTGGTAAAATTATATTGTCATTGCTCCTGAAGAGCTGCTTGCCTTTCGTAAAAAGCCCTGGAGATAAAAATAGCAGTCTTGATGATGATGTCGTGATCAGTGCTGCTCAATGTGGAAATAAAATCCGAATTGGAGAACAAGTGACTATCTTTACAAAAAGCAATATTCTTAAAAGACTCATCTCTTAGTTTTTGAATAGAAGGACATCTAGCAAAAAAAAAACGACGACGTGGCATTCATTGATCCCCAGCGTAACACACCAATAACAATGAAATGGTCCAGGGACCATGTGCTCATCTCGGGTAATGTAATGCATGTCATTTGCAGTGGATATGGGGAGAGCAGTTTCTGGCTAGTTTCAGCAGTTTTGATTCCATTGAATAATAATATTATTCTTCTCAGCTCAATGGCAAAGAGAATATGACCGGTACCATCTAAGTATACCTTTTTGGTTATAAAGTTGACTGAATTTCAGGGTTATTGAAGAGTGTACATGTCACAATGACATGGAAATTGGCTGAGATCTGTTCAACAGTTTAGGAGTAATAGGACTTCGTTGGATTTTCAAGATGGCGGCCATATTTGTCTTTGAAAATTAGGGATATTGATAAGAGTACATAGATACATAACCACATGAAGTTTGGTTGCAATCCGATCATTAGTTTTGGAGTAATAGGACTTGGTTTAATTTTCAAGATGGCCGCCTGGCGGCCATATTGGTGAATGGATTTGACTGAAAATCAGGGATATGGTAGAAAGTACATAGATATACAATCACATGAAATTTGGTTGCAATCCCACTTTGTTTCATTTTCAAGATGGCCGCATGGCAATGTTCAGCATATTTACATGTATCAAGATTGATCATCGCCAGACATTTTGAGCGGGTGGGGTAACCCCCGCCAAACGTCCCTAATTGCCTCACCCCAGATCTAAGCTAGACTAGCTCATTTAAACGGCAGGCGGTATTTGCACCACGCCACCACGCGACCACCACGCCACCACGCGAACAGGCGGAGCGATCATAATGACGATATCAAAACAGACCATCAGACCACAGACACTTGAGAGTTGTGGTTACACCTACCAATTATAGATGGCATGTTGGTATACTGCGTTGTTGCCTGACGGGATTTACGAGTATTTATTACTTGTTAATGGCATTCGCAAAAAGCAGGGCTATTATTAAGCCGCTATACATCCGTGTCCAACCGTTTGTCATGAGAGATCTTATCACACCATTAAAAAAACGGGGGGGTTACCAAATGCAAACGATGGGTCCAATCGTCAGTCAGGTACTGACGGATACAGCCCAGCCTTTCATACTCAGCATGATTATAACCAAAGTCATTACGCAACATATTGCGTTCAAATGAGTTCCATTACAGAGGGCACCTGTTTTGGTTTGAAACCTTTACTTTCTCATCAAACTGACTTATTTTGTAGATGTGTCATTAGTCACAGCTACAGATGACAGAATGCAACTTAGGCTTTGGTGTCCATTGAACAAAGGTCTTCAAAGGTCAGGCGGGCGCGTCGATTATAATAATAATATACAATGTATAATAATGATCACAATATTGAAGATAAGAAGAAGAATTCCCAAGCTTGTTGGCTTGGGAAGCCTAGTGATTCAACTTCCCTAAAGAATGCATAAGATTCGAGACATGTCCATTAAAGGGGCACTATAGGCAGCATCTTGGTAGGCAACATAAAGTTACACAAAGTAGCCAGTGAGTCTCTCACCTCTCACAGTTTGTCCTAACCTAGTCACGCCTTTAACAGGGATACATTCAGTGATGAATCAAATAAGACCTAATGCCCTTACTTTGTTTATAAGTCAGCTAAAGTTGGCCAATTTGACCCCCTGCTCCTACATAGTCCCTCTTTAATGGGAAACTATAGGCAACAGCTAGGTAGGCAAGATAAAGTTACACAAAGTCGCCAATAAGGGTCTCTCACACAACAGTATGTTGAAACTATGCACACGTGTTCGAGTGAGTGATAAATCTAACTCCTCCCCCCCCCCCCCCCAACCCACCCCACCCAAACGAACGGCCACCCCTTTAAAGGGAGACTATATAACCCACTCGTACTCGTATGGTTTTTGCAGGTCAGTCGTCAGTTGGAGTATAGGTCTATTTACTCAACGGTAATTCAGTACGTATTTCCGTAGTTGGCGTACGCCTTTATTCCAATAATCCCAAGAACGGGCATCAGAGAAGCTAGGATAGCAGCCAACGCCATCTATAATTGTTCCAAGAAACCATGATCCAATGAATCGACCGCTATTTTGATATCGTCATTATGATCGCTCCGCCTGTTCGCGTGGTGGCGTGGTGGTCGCGTGGTGCCCGTGGTGGCGTGGTGCAAATACCGCCTGCCCATTTAAACCATGCCAACCGCACGAAACCTGTTGCAAAATGTTCAGCATATAATCCTCACGTTTCAAGAAAAACCAATGCCAGACCCTTTGTGTGGTGGGTTAGCCCCACCAGACGCACATAATCATTACCCCCCCCCCCCCCACCCTGCGTGAACGATGACAACTGAGAAATTTATTGTACACAGAGTAAGTCTCTTTTCTATCTAAACTTTGCACAATTGAATTTGAATGGGAGCCTGGAAAGAGTGAAACGTACAAAAGTGCGAAACTTTGCTTCAGAAAACGAAAGCGAGGAAAGCAAAGTGCTGAAACATTTTGCAACAGGTTTCTAAATGAGCTAGTCTAGCCTATTTTGGGGGTCCATTTATTTATCCCCTCCTAACCACACCCACCACAACGAGCGCGGAAGACGTTCATATCCTTTGATAGTGACCCCAAGGGAGCCTGGAGACACACATAGAGATTGGTTAACTTTTCAGCAAGTTGAACCCCCCCCCCCCCCCCCCATACTCAAGGAGGCATTAGAAACCTCATATCATCAACGATCCGAGTCAATGTTATGGCGGAATTCTAAAGGACGTGTAGTATTAGTCACATTAAATAATAAAGTAAACTCGACTGACATGGTGTGAGTTGTCGAAGTCAGAGAAGAATGGTGAGTTTTCCCTGATCGTGAATGATTTATTGACTGTTGAGAATAAGATAATAAGAAGCTGCGAGATAGATACCACCACAAAGTATGTTGAGTACGCAAAGGGTAAGGATTTGAAGGCATGTGGCCGTAACAGGACTGACACAATACCAGCTGGAAGTTGACAAGGATCAGAGAACTTGAGAGATAAATGGTGTTGCAGTTCTACAATCTGCAGATGGGTTACCTCCAGACAGAAGTTAGGAAGGAAGTAAACCTTCAAAATGTACGTTTTCGTGAGAATACAACTAGACTGGCACTGGGAGTACAGTGGGACTCAATTACCCTACCCCCCCCCCCCCCAGACATATACTAGCAGACATCATTTACTTAACCCTAATGTAATTTGATAGGATGAAAATGATTAGACACTCCGTAATGAATGGATCTGCCAAGAAATAGCTCGTGGTTCTGTTTACTGCAGCCTAAATACAGAAAACGACAATGACACGTGGTATTTCAACGCATGTGCAATCGATCGTAAACAATGACATTATTTCAATTCAGCACATGCGCAATACATCGACTCGCATCGTTGATGATCTGCCCCCCCCCCCCTGTAGTATGGGCCGTGAAAACCGCAAAAAATCTGTACATGTTTTTGTAAGCGGTCGTCGCTCGCGCAAACTTGTCTTGCATGTTTTTGTGAACGAGGACGTCGAAGAACGCGGTCGTATATCAAAACAGACGTTGGGTGGCGCTCGCGCAAACTTCCCTCACATGTTTTTGTGAAAGAGGACGTCGGAGAACGCGGTCGTATATCAAAACAGACGTTGGACAATATTTAGAAGTTTGGTGGAGTTTGCAAACCTAGTTTTTGAATAATTATCACCAGAAAACGATCTTAGTATGCGTCCAGCAAAAGTACTGGACGCCATGTTTGTTTTAGCTGCCGTTCCTTGGGTTTATAGAAAAAGCGGAATCGGGATCTGGCATCAGGTTGGCATACTAAGATCGTTTTCTGGTGATGATTATTCAAAAACTAGGTTTGCAAACTCCACCAAACTTCTAAAACTTGTTTATTGAAAGAGTTTTAGGAGCTTGAAAACATTTTAAACCATATACACCCTATTATTTCGTGTTGGACGCCACTGGTCGCCACTGGACGCTAAATAGGATGACCCGTCTCGAGCGCCACCCAACGTCTGTTTTTTTATACGACCGCGTTCTGCGACGTCCTCTTTCACAAAAACATGTGAGGGAAGTTTGTGCGAGCGCCACCCAACGTCTGTTTTGATATACGACCGCGTTCTTCGACGTCCTCTTTCACAAAAACATGCAAGACAAGTTTGCGCGAGCGACGACCGCTTACAAAAACATGTACAGATTTTTTGCGGTTTTCACGGCCCATACTGTAGGCCTACTCATGGAGGTATTATGGCCTACTCGCCGACGAACTAAATCCGCGCCTCGAGTGTCAAGATCGGTACGGAAAGATATAGAGCATCTTTCTGTACGCTCAGAATGAGGTTGCTAAAATACTAAGTTAAAACTAACAAGACGTAAAAACATCCTGAGCAAATTTTTACAAAATACTCGGCGAGCAACAAGGTGTTTGATAGTTTAATATGCAAGTTTCTCGAATTCGAATCTATTTTTGTCTGTCATGTGACCTCGGCAAATTCCTGGCCAATCTTGACACTAGAGGCGCTGATTTCGTTGCTTACAAATTTCGGCACTGTGCGAGTTTGCCCAAGCCGCGCTGTAATTGAAAATGTTTTCGTCCATGTCTAGCGTGTCTACGAGTTTGATTTGAAGAGGCATTTATCTGCATCATTGGAACAAAAAAGAGGCAGTGAATTCACTCAGACATAAACAAAATGGTAAGCATATGACATACAACATTCCGGAAATTTCGCAGAAGGTGCTGTTCATATTTAACCTGGTTCTGGGCTTTTAAAGGGTAACTAACTCGTGTCAAATTTCACCATATTATGATAATATTATGATACTAGCATTATACCCGTGGCGCAGGCAGGTTCAAATGGGCTATATCTTGATTAGATTGAATTGCAATGAAAATCTAATGCAATATCAAAGGAGCAATATTGAAGAGGCAAATTAAACCAACCATTTGTCCACAGACTCGGACCTAGCTGTGGCGTGCTGTATGTGTGCATAAAAAGTGTATCAATTGGTCCGATAGAGATGATGAGGCAATGTCAATATGCCTCGTTGCTCAGTCAGCAATATGCCCCTTTTTATACGGAGAAGAAGGAGAACTCAGATAGGCCGTCACATGTCGGCTTCCAAATGTCTCGGACAAGGCACTTAGTCAAAAGGCAAGCTAGAAGTTCAGCATCCTGAGCAGCTCCTTGATAAGGCCATGCCAAGTTCAGAGTGCCTCCTCAGATACATCAAGTATTGAAAGCTGTGGTGAGCACATAAACAGACCATGGTCACCTTCATTTGAAAATTCCTTCATAATCAAGGGCTAGCTCTAACTAAAACAGCACCCATAAACAATAGACCATCAATTTGACCCCAGCTCCTAACTGCGGGAAAACCCAAGTCCAGCAACCAAAGTATCAAAAATACATTTTTGTTTACATTTGAACTGCACACATGCGTTTGTTTACAATTTCATTTCCCGCGAAATCGTGGATTGAAAATAACATTAACCTGGGTTCAGCAGGTCAGCAGGTATACCGGCTGTTCCAATCATCCCCCTACAGCCAGCTGTTCAAAAGGTAATGTTATTCACCCCAGAGGGAGTGCAGCAGGTCAGCAGGTATACCGGCTGTTCCAATCATCCCCCTACAGCCAGCTGTTCAAAAGGTAATGTTATTCACCCCAGAGGGAGTGCAGATAATTGATTAAGCCCCTGCATAATTTAACAGCAATGGCTTGGCTTCTGTAAGTGGTAAGGAGAATTGACAGTGTCCGATTAAAAATCCCTCATTACTGCTCCGCTGAAGTATATTTTTGAACAAAACCAAGACGTTGCATCAGGGTAAGGTGTCACCACAATTCATGCAAAATTTCAAGGCAATCCAACGCCTCTAAGTGTGACTTTATTCGTCCCCCTTCCAGTATTATTATATAGATTACTAGCATTGTACCCGTGGCGCAGGCAGGTTCAAATGGGCTATACCTTGAATAGATTAAATTGCAATAAACATCTAATGTAATATCAAAGGAGCGATATCGAAGAGACAAATTAAACCAACCATTTGTCCACAGACTCGGACCTAGCTGTGGCGTGCTGTATGCGTGTATATAAAAGTATATCAGTTGGTCCGATAAGATGATGAGGCAATGCCTCGTTGCTTAGTCAGCAATATGCGCCTTTTTATACGGAGAAGAAGGAGTACCCAGATAGGCCTTCACATGTCGGCCTCCAAATGGCTCGAACCATCACTACTATAACTTTAAAATGCGTGCTCCTCCTATACATGTAGCCAGGTCTCGGGCAAGGCACTTACTCGACAGGCAAGCTAGAAGTTCAGCACCGTGAGCAGCTCCTTGATAAGGCAATTTCAGGTTCAGCGCGCCTCTTCAGATCAAGTATTGAGAGCTGTGGTGAGCACATAAACATACCATGGTAACCTTCATTATCACGGGTTAGCTCTGGCTAACACAGCACCCATAAACAATAGACCACCAATTTGACCCCAGCTCCTTACTGCGGGAAAACCCAAGTCCAGCAACCGAAAGTACCAAAAATACATTTTTGTTAACATTTGAACTGCACACATACGTTTGTTTACAATTTCTTTCCCCGCGAAATCTCGAAGATCAGGTGACCTACAATCGTGGATTGAAAATAACATTAACCTTGGGTCAGGAGGTCAACACGTGTACAGGCTGTTCCAATCACCCCCCTACAGCCAGCCGTTCAACAGTTGGTGTTAGTCACCCCACAGGGAGTGCAGGTGATTCATTAATCCCCTGCATAACTAAACAGCAATGGCTTGGCTTCCGTGAGTGGTAAGGAGAATTGACCGTGTCCGATTAAAAAATCCTCATTACTGCTCCGCTGAAGTAAATTTCCGAAAATAAACATGACGTTGCATCAGGATAACATATCACCCGCAAACGTGCAAAATTTCGAGACGAAACACGACCCCCAAATGGCACTTTAGCGAGCCGCCTTATAGTATTATGATATAGATGTTTTAGCTGTTTTTGACAAATGACTACGTCACTTTCTCATAAATCGGTAAGGTTTTCGAATCGAAATGCACATTTTCTAGAAATTGATGGTTTAATCCCGCCCAGACGGCTCGCTTCGATGCCGTTTTCGTTGATGATGTCACAACATCATGAACATTTTCGCGGTCACGATGGTTTACATTCAGCGATTTTATATTAAATCTAATCAAAAATGGAAAATTTGAGTTTTACATTTGTGATCAACAATTAAAAACGGACGTATTTCCGCAAAGTTGTAAATCACATCATAGTATCACTTTAAAGCTGGAAACTGTACTGTCTCCATTTAAGGTGCCTGCGCCATGTTTGAAAAAAAGGAAGCCATGCCACCTTGCGACTACCTTTGTAAATAGCAATTACCATCCGCCATGTTTTAACCCTTTACTGCTTTAGCTCCTGGGGGGTCCACAAATTTTTTTCCAGCATCTCCCTGAAGATTTCCAGGTAGCCTATTCCTATAGTGTATAGGCCTACACCTTTCCAAAAATGGTGCGCTGAGTGTCCGAAATAGTGATGTCATAAGGGGAAACTAGGCCTTATGGTGGAGGGACAAAGGAGATAGTCATTGTTGACCAACACACTTGAATGCCTTTAATGACGGACAAGGGGGAAAGAGTTAGTTCCAATGCAAGCCACCAATTTCGGGAAGCATTTATAGACTGTCTTTGGGCAAAAGAGATCTATCGGAAATGAAGTACTACAAGTGAAGGGAGCTCTTAAGCGAGCTATATGGTTAGAGTGTGTGTATACCGTCAATGAAAAAAAGTTGACCCGGAACCAGAAAACCACCTCGCCCAGGTGAAATTTTTGCACGCGAGGATTCGTATACGCCTATGCACAGCAATTTACCTGGGGAGAGATTTTCCTTTTTCAAAAACAATGCAGGGGGACCGATGATTTTTACGCAGAGTAGCCGCTTAAGGTTGGAGATTTCGTCAAAACAGGGGCGAATCAAAGTGTGACGAATACCCTGGAGCGAATCGAAATGCATAACAACAATCTGCATCGCTGCCAGAGATTATTTTTCTCTTTCCGCGAAGAAGTCGTGCTTTGAACTGGCAAAAGTACGCAAAAGATTTCGAGTGTGCTACCATCATGATCGTTCAGGGGCTGCCCGTTTCGACAACGATTTCGTCAATGTCATGGCGTGTGAGAGGATGTCGACGGTCTGGTCCCATTTATAATGCAATAATCTTGAAAGTGCATTGGTCTCAATATTTACTTCCCCGTTTCCATGACAAAATCCTACCGTGAAACCACAACACAACAGAAGCCATTTCAATTTTCTGTAGAAAGCGCATGCGCACTAACTCAAACGCATGCGCTACCCTCAAACTATTCAGGACAGGGGGTTGGCTAAGGTCTTTTTGAATTCAAATCCTACACTTGGGTCTTGGGATCATTGTGCTTATCTCCGGGCAAAATACCTATCCTTCTCCTGTTTGTTGTGTTTAGTTTCCTTCCCACATTCTCCCCACCTATTTTCTATACTGCGTCAGCGTCTATTGGGTCAACTGCCATGATGACGTCATCCTAACTATATAATTACTATATCCCCCTTCCCCCTCTCCCCACCACCAACTACTCGCCATCATTGACATTGTGTGCTAGCCAACTGCTTCTTCGGTCAACTGCCATGATGGCATCATCCTATATACCCCCCCCCCCCCCACCACCACCACCACCACCACCACCAGAGTCTTCTCGCTCACCAGCCCTATTAACGAAGAGCTCCCTATCAAGGCCTGAGCCTTCCCCATATTATTTATTTCGAAGCTAACTATCATACCTACAATATGATATCATTAATTTTTCATTTTAACCCACTGGTATCGAAAGCATTAACACTCTCAGCAATTTAGTGAAAATAGACAGAAAGGCCCTGTAGTAAACAATAGAATCATAAAAAGTTCCTACCTAATCAAAAAAATCTTTAAAGAAACCCTAATGTACGATAATCCAACCCAATACTTTCGACCGAAAAACACAACCCGGCTGTCTCCTGTACATGAATACACGAATGGGGTCAGGAGGCTGACTCGCCAACTCGCCCTTTATTTAGTGTTACTCGGTAAAATGTACAGCAACCCACCTAGGAACGAGGAAGATTACACTCTGTCTAAGCGTCGCCCCTGTGGTGTTACTTTACTTCTCGGCCCCTTGGATATCTTAGGGTGGGAGTTTTAAACACGGGCGGCTACGGGCGGTACGGGAGCTAAAGGGTTAAAGGGGTACGCCGGTGGTAATTACTTGTGTGTGGTCCAGTTAAATAGAAATCCACCAATACATATTGCCGTAGTGCAGTTGTTTAAACTTGGTATTCATAGTATTGGTATATCTGTCTACACAATGACAATGTTGAAATTTATATTTAGTATGTATTTCCACAATTGGACATCTTTCTCCCTACATGATTGATATAACCTCTGACACCGAATTTCGATCCAATCTGATTCTCGACTAAGCCACCATGGGGCCAAAACAAAAAATGGTAAAAAGTGCAATATCGCGCTTAACAGTGACTTATTTTCAATGATATTTTTATAGTAGGTACTCAGAGAGCAAGGGCACATCACATTTCCTGTGGGTTTTTGATTTGACCTTATTTTCAAGGTCACGGAGGTCAAATGGTGTGAATTGGCCGTTTGAGTGTACTGTAACTATACACCTTTCCAGAAATGGGGCGCTGAGTGTCCGAATAGTGATGTCATAAGGGGAAACTAGATCTTATGGTGGAGGGACAAAGGAGATAGTCATGGTTGACCAACACACTTGAATGCCTTTGATGACAGACAAGGGGGAAAAAGTGAGTTCCAATGCAAGCCACGAATTTCGGGAAGCATGTATAAGGCACATTTCTTAACCGCTAAAGCTATGAGTATGAACTTGAAATTTGGTACGCCTGATTCCCTATGTCATGTTACCTCTGACACCAAATATCGGTCTTGACTTGGCCACCAGGGGTCAGAACTGGAAACCTAAAGAGTGTGATATGACTCCTTTTCGATAACAGTTTTATGGTAGGTTTATAGAACTCCTAGCAAGGATACATCTCATATCATATTGGTTTTTGATTTGACCTATTTTTCATGGTAACAGAGGTCAAATGGCATAAATTGGTCGTTTGAGTGTAACTATGCCTCGTTTTTTAACCGCTATTGGCGCTAGCTATTAACTTGAAATTTGGTACACATGATTCCCTACTGTCATGTAAATAGCCTAAGATATTGATCTGATCTGATTCTCGACTTGGCAACCAGGAGGCCAAAACTAAAACAGTTATAAAGTGCAAAATCTCGCTTATTAGTAACTTGTTTTTGATGATATTTTTATGGTAGGTACTCCAAGCAACGATACATCATATGTCAAACCGACTTTGGTTTGACCTATATACTAGTATAAATGTAGAATGTTTCAAGTCCAAAGAAGCGAGTCAACCAAATTTAATATACGAATGCGGGCTGTGTTGTCCGTGGCCTTGATGCAACTCAGGAACGCTCCCGATACTCCAAGTTACTGTAGTTTGTATAGGAGGCATACTCTATCCACTAAATCGAACGCCTTAGAGAAGTCTATGAAACCTACGTAGATAGATTGTTTTGCTATCTTTCTATTTTGGATAACTGAACTTAAATGTGTAAATATGGTCTACACAACTCCTACTCGGACGAAAGCCATTTTGTTCCTCACACAAAAGATTATTTTCGTCAACAAATCGCGTTAGCCTATTATGCAATACCAAGCTGAACAACTTGCGCACTGTTGAGTTCAGGCTTATGACCTGATAACTTAGAGGTTCCAAACGGTCCTTTCCTTTTTAGCTCACCTGTCAGGTGAGCTAATACGATACCGCGGCGTCCGTCGTCGTCGTCCGTCGTTAACTTTTGACAAAATCGTGGCACGTTTCTTAACCGCTTGACCCAGAAAGTTCATACTTGGTGTGTGGGTACCCCTAGGCAAGACCTTCCTTCAGAATGAAAATCAGCGCAATTTGACTGCTGGTCTGCCATATAGGGGGTGCTCTTTGAAAACCTATTTTTGTCATTTTGAAGCTTATGGTTGAAGCTAGAGCGATGAAAATTTTATGGTGGGTGTATCTAATAAAGGTACATCACATATCACACGGGTTTTTGATTTGATCTTCATTTCAAGGTCACAGAGGTCGAACTCTAAAATTTCTTTAATCATGGCACGTTTTTTTGTTATTGGTGATAGACTCTCTAAATTTGATATGTAGACACCTATTGGGCATCTCTACATGTTGACACAGATTTAGGTCAGTGTGACCTACTATTCAGGTATAAGTAGGTCAAGGTTAAAAAAGCCCATTTTCTTTATTCCAGCAGATTGAAGTTTGAAATGAAGTTTTAGAGGTCGGCCTGATATAGAGGTTTCGATATTAAATAGATTAATTTCGTTTCATATCACTAGGTGGCGTTATTGTGCAAAAATGTCAGTTGGCACATTGCCAGCAGTTTTGAATTTCGCGGTTTGAGGCAATCCGTCGGGGTATCCCAGATGCGCAGTGTTGTACTGCGCCACGAGATCTGCATACTACAAGTATGGAAGACAGCCATTTTATGAATTTGAAGCGAGACGAAGAAGAAATTAAATCACCTTGAATCAATGCTGAAACTTAATCATCCGCTCTTCGGATGAGGTCGTATGTGTTGATTACATTCTTGTGATTGGTTTGAGATTATTAGTTTGTCCTCATTGCCGGTTGTTTTAGAAAATTTTGACTGTGATTGGAAGGTAAAATGAGAAACTTGTCACACTGTTCTTCGGCTTGGATTGGAATGGGGATAGTCAATGCAGAGCCAGTTGGTACAAGCTGCCTTGCGAATCCGAAATGGGGTGGCGTAATAATACTGTGAAAGAACAATAAAATGATGAATTGTAGCAGTGTGTGTCAGAAATTATGTGATTTCCATTGCATTTGACGATCCCAAAGTTTGAGAGTATGGCAAAATGGCTGCTGCCGTCATTGGAGATTAGCGTCAAGCCGGAACCTTTCGATACAATGTTGGCTTTTAAACACAAGTTAATGGTTTATAATCACCCAGACGCTACTCATTAGGTAAACCTCTACTAAAAACACTTGCTTTAATTTTTGTAAACATGTCACGAGTGCTTAAAAAGAACCATTTTTGTGATCGTTTTTCGTCGCTGCAGAAATGTACACAGTCAGAGTCAGTCAGTGTGTCAACACAACAACGGTGTTAGTATACACATGAATCCATGATACACGGAGACACGAATGTAAACATTTGCCTGTTGGGTCGGAAGGAGTTCACCATTACGTTACCGATCACTGCCCCTAGAAAGGTCATCTGAGCTGGTTGACTAAAGTAGATGATGATAATGATGAAAGTGTAGCACAGCTGTCATCAGTGCTTTTATAGTTAGGCCTATAGTCGGATTCATAAGTAAATGTCACTGACTGCCCTTTTGGGTCGCTGTGCAAAAACTATTGGGCCGATTTCTTCAAAGTTTGGTTTTTCTTGAATCTAATTTCGGGACCCAACACAATTTCCAGGTTAGAGATTTGCAAATTATAAAGAAAAAAATTGTCAACTTTGGAGCCCTTTGGCCATTTTGCCCTTGGGGGAATCTGGGAGGCCCGATTTTTTTTGATGGATAGTTCTAAATGAAACTTGGCAGCTTTAAAGAAACACACGAAAAAAAATTAACCTGAACATTTCAGCAAAATGCATCCAGAAATAAGCAGTACAGAGGAGAAAATGTCAAAATCAATACACTACGTCAATGTACACCAATACATACAAAAAAAATTATTTCGTAACCATGGTTACTGAAATATGAAAATCCTCTTGGGTCCTGAAATTAGATTCAAGAAAAACCAAACTTTGAAGAAATCGGCCCAGTAGTTTTTGCGCAGCGGCCCAAAAGGGCAGTGACATTTACTTATGAATCCGCTCTATAGGGCTGTCTTGTTTTTGTCTCAAAAATGAATACAAACTGCTACCTAGTTACTCAGTACATCATATTCTATACCGTGTACTGTGCATTCCTTGCTTCAATTGTTCTTGTATCATATTTTTCAACATTTCTCTCTAATCGCAAGCCGAGGATAAATACTCCTTTCAAGATAGCGTAATCACACGCAATTCCACAGGTACATCCCATTCATTTGAAATTTCGGCCAATGACAGCAGGTTTTACAAAATGTAAATGCGCTGTTTATTTTCAATAGTCACTGAATAGCTAAGACACATGTAAACCTATCTTAATTGGTCAGAAAACATCTCTCAGCTTCTCCCACAAATAACGATTCACTTATTCCAACGTCAGTAACATGTGCACGCGGAAAACAATACGACTAACTCCACTTTTTCAAGACAAACCACACCATCCCACAACTATTGCATGATTAACCCCTAACAATGACAAGTTCTTCCTCATACTCTCCCTTTCATATCGACAGGTGAGCACAATGGCCCTGGCCATTTCATTTGTTGATATGGTGAATTACAGTACACTTAGTTTCCAAATTTGAGGTACTTATCAATGCGAGAAGATACTGTTAAATAACGTGTTTAGACACTTCAATATCTCGTTTGGTAACTTGTCGATTCGGGTTGCCTTTCTATTCTTCAGTTTGCTTATTGCTTTCCAAACTTCTGTTTTTAGCTCACCTCTGGGGAGCTTATACGATACTGTGGCGTCCGCCGTCGTCGTCGTCCGTTAGCGGAACAAGTTTCGTCACCGCTAGGGCTAGATGGCTAGAACTTGGTGTGATGGTAGCTTTGGGCAATATGCCCGGAAATATTTTTCTCTTTCGCGGTATGACCTACTTTCTGGCCTCCAGGCGGCCATCTTGGAAATTGTTTTTTGCCTTTTTGGCTCACCGTAAGGGGAGTCTATATGATAGCGCTGTGTCCGTCGTCGTCGTCGTCGTCGTTGTCGTTGTCGTCGTCGTCGTCGTATCCTAACAGTGGCACGTTTCTTAACTGCTAGGGCTATGAACTTGAAACTTTGTACACAGAATGCCCTAGGTCAGCTGACCTCTTGACACTGATTTTCGGTCCGATCTGATTCTCTGTTTGGCCACCAGGGGGCCAAATGCCGATATCTAAAAAGTGTGATATCTCGCTTATTAGTGTCTTGTTTTCGATAAAACTTTTGTTGTAGGTACTCATAGCAAATATACATTTTATATTATACAGGTTTTTAATTTGACCTTGTTTTCAAGGTCACAGAGGTCATATGGCGTAAATTGGCCATTAGAGTGTAAACTATGGCACGTTTCTTAACCACTAAAGCTATGAACTTGAAACTTGGTACATATAACCCCCTATATTACATAGCCTCTGGTGCTGAATTTTGGTTCGATCTGATTCCTAACTTTGCCACCAGGGGGCCAAAAGTGGAAATCTAAAAAGTGTGATATCTCGCTTATAAGTGACTTGTTTTCGATAAACTTTTGTTGTAGGTACTCATAGCAAATATACATTTTATATTATACGGGTTTTTAATTTGACCTTGTTTTCAAGGTCACAGAGGTCATATGGCGTAAATTGGCCATTAGAGTGTAAACTATGGCACGTTTCTTAACCGCTAAAGCTATGAACTTAAAACTTGGTACATATAACCCCCTATATCACATAGCCTCTGGTGCTGAATTTTGGTTCGATCTGATTCCTAACTTTGCCATCAGGGGGCCAAAAGTGGAAATCTAAAAAGTGCAATATCTCGCTTATTAGTGATTTGTTTTTGATGAAATTTTTATGGTAGGTTTTCCTAGCAAGGGTGTATCACATATCATACGTGTTTTTGATTTGACCTACTTTTCAAGGTCACAGAGGTCAAATGGCGTAAATTTGCCGTTTGAGTGTAACTGGGGCACGTTTCTTAACCAATAAAGCTATGAACTTGAAATTTGGTGCACCTGATTCCCTACATCATTTAACCTCTGACACTGAATTTCAGTCTGATCTGATTCTTGACTTGGCCACCAGGGGGCCAAAACTAAAAAAAAGTAAAAAGTGCAATATCTCGCTTAATAGTGACTTGTTTTCAATTCTATTTTTATGGTAGATACTCAGAGCAAGGATACATCACATATCCTACGGTTTTTGATTTGACCTTATTTTCAAGGTCACAGAGGTCAAATGGTGTGAATTGGCCGTTTGTGTGTAACTATGGCACGTTTCTTAACCACTAAAGCTATGAACTTTAAACCTGGTACACATGACTCCCTAGGTCAGATGACCTGTGACACTGATTTTCGGTCTGGTCTGATTCTTAACTGGGCCACCAGGGGGCCAAAACAAAAAATTTGAACAGTGCCATATCTCGCTTATTACTGATTAGTTTTTGGTAAAAATGTTATGGTAGATACTCTTAGCAAGGATACATCACCTCGGAGCCGGTTTGCAAATGGCACTCGCGTGTGACGTTCTTTGTTTATGTTGTTGTTATTTCTGCTATTTACGTACCTCCACCACCAGGAGATTGATAAGCGCCACTAATCGACGACTCAAGTAACGAACCGACCTGGAACCGGATCGAAGCCAGTTCGGCAAACAGTCCCCGTGTGAAAACGAAGTGAACCAACTTTAACCGAACACGCCTCGATGCGGTTCAGGAGGGTTGTCCTGATCTAGCAACGTGTAAAGTCCCCTGTTATGTGCCCAATCACAGTGATCAGTTGTTGCTCCTTAAAGTTGAATTAACCCATTTGCTTGCTGTTTTATACAGGGTGGCCCATAAACATAATGGGTGATATGAATAAAGACTAGCAAATGCTTTTATCTAAAACTCCATGTACATTTACAACAGACCTTTCTGTACAAAATTGAATTAAAAGCATTTGCTAGACTTTATTCATATCAGCCAATGTCAGGTTCCAGTCACATTACTTACTGATCTGTGGTTACTTTGAATAAATGAGGAGGGAAAGGGGAGGAATGGTGGCTGGTCTTCTATCTCAGTCCCGAAGCATTCTAGGAGTGGCTGTGCCTGTACATTCTGGACTTACCCTATTAGTTATGCAAAGTAAAAGGGGCTGTGTATTGTTCCTCAGTACTGACAACCAATACACAACCCCTTTTAATTATTGTTCTGTCTTTGAATCTAGTTAGACTATAGAATGACCATAGCATCTAAAACAATTTTAACATGATTAGGAACTCTGGTAACACTTCCATTCAAATGCCACTGGCATCCAAGTGGTTTAGTGCTAAATGAGGGACTGTCGAAATTATTGATGAGGACAACATGTATAATGAAATAATGTTTTATACGGGTTACCTACTGTCTTCTATACCTTCCGGTACAAATGAACATGTACCATACATCTTTTAGGACCACAAAGGGTCATCGTCAGGAATGGGAGTCAGTGCTCAAGAAATCATTGTAGTAAACTCTGCCCTTAGGCCTAAGTCTTGCCTGGTTACATGGTATGATTAAACAACCGCTATTCGTTCCGGGTCCATATGAGCGGATGAGTGAAGTCAATTTCAGTTAATTCTGTGACTATTTATCTTCAATCAGTAGTTATAAGGGTGGCCTATCCTTTCAAAGATGGCAATTAGTGGTCTGCTGGGGTTCTTTTTCTATGAAAGCTGTCTCAAAATGTGTACCTGCTACTACTTTTCAAGGTCACAGGGGTCAAGTAGCGTAAATTGACCATCAGTGGTTTCCGGAACATATATCCGTAACCATAAATGCTGGGCATTTCATCTCTGGGTGGTTTGAAGGTCTTATGGTACCATTGTGCCTTTTGGCAGTTTTGACGGTTTTCGACCTACACTTGGCCCCAGGGGGCGCTTCATGCGAAAAACTACTATTGGCTGTATCTCATGAATTATGCTAGCTAGAATCATGATATTTTTACTGAGGACAGTACTCATGAGACTACATCACATAATACCCGGGTTTTTGATTTGACCTACTTTTCAAGGTCACAGGGGTCAAGTAGCGTAAATTGACCATCAGTGGTTTCTGGAGCATATATCCGTAACCATAAATGCTGGGCATTTCATCTCTTGGTGGTTTGAAGTGTTATGGTACCATTGTACCTTTTGGCAGTTTTGACGGTTTTTGATCTACACTTGGCCCAAGGGGGCGCTTTATGCGCAAAAACTACTTTTGGCTATATCTCATGAATTATGCTAGCTTGAATCATGATATTTTTACTCAGAACAGTACTCATGAGACTACATCACATAATATCCGGGTTTTTGATTTGACCTACTTTTCAAGGTCACAGGGGTCAAGTAGCGTAAATTGACCATCAGTGGTTTCTGGAGCATATATCCGTAACCATAAATGCTGGGCATTTCATCTCTTGGTGGTTTGAAGTGTTATGGTACCATTGTACCTTTTGGCAGTTTTGACGGTTTTTGATCTACACTTGGCCCAAGGGGGCGCTTTATGCGCAAAAACTACTTTTGGCTATATCTCATGAATTATGCTAGCTTGAATCAATATATTTTTTACTGAGGACAGTACTCATAAGACTACATCACATAATACCCGGGTTTTTGATTTGACCAACTTTTCAAGGTCACAGGGGTCAAGTAGCGTAAATTGACCATCAGTGGTTTCCGGAACATATATCCGTAACCATAAATGCTGGGCATTTCATCTCTGGGTGGTTTGAAGGTCTTATGGTACTATTGTGCCTTTTGGCAGTTTTGACGGTTTTCGACCTACACTTGGCCCCAGGGGGCGCTCTGTGCAAAAAACTACTTTTGGCCATATCTCATGAATTATGCTAGCTTGAATCATGATATTTTTACTCAGAACAGTACTCATGAGACTACATCACATAATTCCCGGGTTTTTGATTTGACGTACTTTTCAAGGTCACAGCGGTCAAATAGCGTAAATTGACCATCAGTGGTTTCCGGAGCATATATCCGTAACCATAAATGCTAGGCATTTCATCTCTGGGTGGTTTGAAGGTCTTATGGTACCATTGTGCGTTTTGGCAGTTTCGACGGTTTTCAACCTACACTTGGCCCCAGGGGGTGCTTCATGCGAAAAACTACTTTCGGCTATATCTCAGGAATTATGCTAGCTAAAATCATGATTTTTTTGGTATGTGCATTGGGGAAGACTAGAGGAAGGTTCCTTTTGAAAACCGGCGCGTTCTGATTGTCAATATACTCACAGGGCGGCGTGCTTGAAATCGGTTTCCGTCAATTTCGAGGAGAACCGTCTGATTAAATTCATTTTTGGTATGTACGTTGAGGGTGACTAGAGCGAGGCTCCTTTCGAAAACGGGCGCGTTCCGATTATCAATATGGCCACTAGGGCGGCTTGCTTGAAATCGGTTTCCGTCAATTTCGAGGCGAACCGTTTGTCCAATCAAATTCATTTTTGGTATGTACGTTGGGGGTGACTAGAGCAAGGTTCCTTTCGAAAACAGGCTCGTTCTGATTCTCAATATGGTCACCAGGGCAACGTGCTTGAAATCGGTTTCCGTCAATTTCGAGGAGAACGGCTTGGAGGATGGAATCAATTTTTAGTGAGTGTAGGCCTAATGCAGTTTTGTAAGGGGAAGGTTCCTTTCGAAAATCAGCGCGATTCGAAATTCAATATGGCCACCACGCTCACATCCTCAAAATAGGTTTCCACAATTTTAATATCCATATGCAAACTAGCCACTCCACTAAGCCAACTTCACCATTATCTCACATTCAACCTTAATAGGCTGAGGGGTTATGCTCGCTTTGCGATGCTATTTTTGGCTCACCGTAGGGGAGTCTATACGATACCGCAGTGTCCGTCGTCGTCGTCGTCGTCGTCGTCGTCGTCGTCGTCCGTCGTATCCTAGTTCAAAAACAGTGGCACGTTTTTTAACCGCTAGGCCTATGAACTTAAAACTTTGTACACAGCACCCCCTAGGTCAGGTGACCTCTGACACTGAATTTCGGTCCGATCTGATTCTCAACTTGGCCACCAGGGGGCCAAATGTCGATATCTAAAAAGTGTGATATCTCGCTTATTAGTGACTTGCTTTCGATGAAACTTTTGTTGTAGGTACTCATAGCAAATATACATCTTATATCATACGGGTTTTTAATTTGACCTACTTTTCAAGGTCACAGAGGTCATATGGCGTAAATTGGCCGTTAGAGTGTAAACTATGGCACGTTTCTTAACCACTAAAGCTATGAACTTGAAACTTGGTACATATAACCCCCTATATCACATAGCCTCTGGTGCTGAATTTCAGTTTGATCTGATTCTCAACTTTGCCACCAGGGGGCCAAAAGTGGAAATCTAAAAAGTGTGATATCTCGCTTATAAGTGACTTGTTTTCGATAAAATTTTTATGGTAGGTACCCATAGGAAGAGTACATCACATATCGTACGGGTTTTCAATTTGACGTACTTTTCAAGGTCACAGAGGTCATATGGCGTAAATTGGCCATTAAAGTGTAAACTATGGCACGTTTCTTAACCAGTAAAGCTATGAACTTGAAACTTGGTGCATATAACCCCCTACATCAGATAACCTCTGATGCCGAATTTTGGCTCGATCTGATTTTTTATTCGGCCACCAGGGGGCCATAATGGAAAAAGTAAGAAGTGCAATATCTTGCTTATTTTTAGTGATTCGTTTTCAATAACATTTTTATGGTAGGTTCTCCTAGCAAGGATACATCACATATCATATGAGTTTTTGATCTGACCTGATTTTCAAGGTCACAGAGGTCAAATGGCGTAAATTTGTCGTTTGATTGTAACTATGGCACGTTTCTTAACCACTAAAGCTTTGAACTTGAAATTTGATACACATGACTCCCTACGTCATGTAACCTCGGACACCGAATTTCGATCTGATCTGGTACTCAACTTGGCCACCAGGAGGCCAAAACTAAAATAGGTAAAAAGTGCAATATCTCGTTTATTATTGACTTGTTTTTGATGATATTCTTATGGTACTTACTCCAAGCAACGATACATCACATGTCATACCGACTTTGGTTTGACCTGTATACTATACATGTACAATGTTTCTTAATCTGGATGAATTACAAAGCACCAAATATCTATACGGTGAGCACAATGGCCCCTGGCCGTTTCATTTTAATATGGCATGTGACCATCTTGGAAATCTTTTGTTCAGTTTTGTGACAGAATATTTATATAAACTCCCAGGAAAGAAAACTGAGCATCTCTGCATTCAGCTGAGCACCAGGCCCATGTACCTCTTGTTATATTTAGTTTAGGTCCCCTGGTGGCCAAGTCAAGAATCAAACTTGACTGAAATGCAGTGTCAGTGATCATCCGACCTAGGGGGTCATGTGTACAAAGTTTCAAGTCAATAGCCTTAGCAGTTAAGAAACATGCCATTATTTTTTTAATTGGATACGACGAACGATGGACACCGCGCATTGTATAGAGAATCAATGTATACCTGTGAGCCAAAAAAAAAACCCATGTAACTCTGTTGGTTCTTTGAGGTCATTTTATCTGAAATTGAATGTGCACTTAGCATGATGATTATTATGATGATATGTCGCTTTTGTATTTGCCTTTGCAGTCTGTCACCTTGCACACTGATCTAGGTGATATCAAAGTGGAGTTGTTCTGTGAAGAATGTCCAAGGACAGCTGAGGTAAGAAATTGGATTGATTTAGTCACCGACCAACCACTTTTTGAAAGATTTCTGTTGACATCCATGATTGGGATTTCTTGATGTCATTTATTTTTTTTGCAGAACTTCCTGGCTCTTTGTGCTAGTGGTTACTATGATGGTTGTGTATTTCATCGGAACATCAAGGGTTTCATGGTGCAGACTGGTGACCCTTCAGGCACTGGCAAAGGTGGCTCAAGTATTTGGGGATGTAAATTCGAGAATGAATTTCATGAAGATTTACGGGTAAGGCAATACAAGCGGACAACAAGAAAAGCAATTTTAAGGACTGATTCCACTAGAGCATTTTCTTGCTTTGGTCTCCACTAAGTTTAAACAGCACTTGGCTCTTGGGGTATCTGGTGATTCAAATTACCCACTATCATAGTCAGTGAGATGCAAAGTGTTATCAAAAGACACCCACCGCCTTGATGGCTACTTAATACTTATTAAACCAGTTGTTAATGTCAAACCATGCTGACGGAATACAATGTGCAAAAATTTTCATGTGTGTGCACTGATGAGACCGAAACTGAAAGAAAAAAGATACAAGTTAGAATTATGGAAAATAACTAAGAAAAAAATCCCTTCCCAATCAACAAATAAACCTACACTGCTATTTGCAGGGAGGACGTACTAGATATCGTTAGCCTCATAGCATAATTGCCTAACTCATATTAATTTTGAAGGTTTTGGGAAAATTTAAGAACCATTTTTTTAGACAACGCTTAGGAAATTTTTATTCGAACTTTAACAAAAACTTATAACAGATGTCTCAACATTTTTAAAACCATTAAATAAGTAAACATTGCTTGAATAATTATGCTATGAGGCTTACGCTATGCTAGCTCTCACACCCTGGATACGAGGCCTAGTACATTCCAAGCACATGGACAATCGTAAGGGGCAAATACGTCCTAAAACCTCCTTTAAAGTAGAAATATGATCTGTAAAAGCACACAAGCTCACAGAAAGAATATTCACCTAAACCCAATTGTGGATTATATCTGATGAAAACGAGTGTAAATACATGGACTCCTGCTATTCCGTCCTGAAAGCCTCACCAGATTCCGTACAGCCATGTTTTTCTTCCTCGTAGGCCTACACACAACCTTCTTTGATCAACATGACCTAAGCGTGGTTTGCGGTTGATCAATAGTGAGGTTTCGAAACCACCCGGTTAGGCCCTACGACGACGTTTATCTATTGTTCGGGTGAACTCACACAATAGATAAACGTCGTCGTAGGGCCTAACCGGGTGGTTGCGAAACCTCACTGATGTTATTCGCAATCCCTCATTTAGTGGATAGTCAGATTGGCCTTGTGGCTTGGATGTCGCGCTCAGAAATCAGAAGCCGCTAGTTCGAATACGCTTGACACAATTTTCTTATTATTTTGGAAAGATAGACATTTTTTTTGCAAAATTTGCCTCTGAATACTGTCATCTCGTCTGTGTTCCGTCGTTCGTTACAGGTATTTCGTAAGAATACAATCATCTTCATTGCATTTTTAGCTACGCTGGCTTCCAGCGGAGCTTATGGTTTGTACTGGAGCGGGCCGAAAGTAGTTCCAGCAAAATAGTTGCATTTTCATCCGAATTTGCTGTAGCTGAGCCAGAAAATGTGCCAGGATACCAATATTTTGAACTCTTATTTCGATAGGATTATAGCTATTCACAGCAGAAAGACTAAACGCCCCTGTATTGGCAGTAATTGGCAGATTTTAAGCTGGAAATTGTCGTCTGGTCAAAAGTGGCAAAACGGCCTTCATCCTACCTGTCTCTGTAATGTACTGAACGCGCTACACATAAGGCATTTGCCCTAAGGCATTGCAGCCGAGGCTGATAAAGTGATGGCCATTTTGCGAATGTATATAGAGTGTGTACGTTCACTTCAAAACATATTTCCGATCTAAATTTTTTCATAATGAGCTGTTAGAAAGTAGTATTTCCCTTTATTTTGATTCTCAATGTCAACATGTCGTTTTGTGGGGTTATTTTGTCTAATTCTTATTAAAATTGCCGATAAAAGACACAAAGAGAAACCCAGATTTATGCGCTCAGTTCATCTACGTACGGTAGACATTTTGAGAGAAAACCATGGTGAGTTTTCTCTGTACTTTCTCTTGATTTGCTAGGTACAATTGGCCATGACAACTGCTATTTGAAAAGTCATAGCATAGAATGACTCCCGTAGCTTGTTTACATAGGAAGTGTTACCGTTTTTGGCTTTCTGTCTCGTTAAATTTGCTCAGTCATTGAGTCGAAGCCGAAGATCAAAACACACATGAACGCCATAGTACATTTTATACACAAAACGCTGTTGCAAAAAATTCTCCCCAATCATCAGAATGAAATAATCGAAATACTTCACAATTATCTATTACACATAAATATAACAACTACAGGAGAATGACTTTGAAATCCAGACAAAACTTTGTTATAAGAATAGCCTCTTTGTATTTATATTATAAACATCATCGACATAATCATAACAAACCCGAATGCTATATGAACAAACATGGAGGACCGCTTCACAAGAAGTTGACGTTTTGTCATGTTTCTTGTCAAAATAACAATGATATCGTACACCTTTGATAGTGACACTGGTCAGAGAACACAAATAACAGTGACAAAGTAGTCTGCTGGAATTGCGAGGTATTTTTAACAAACAACAAGCCTATCGGCGTCTGATTCACAATGTGGTTTGTGAGGAGTGTCATAGTCGTCAACAGTGGGGTAGTTGTAAAACAAGAAACACAGAAACGAAACAGAAACACAGAAAGACAGAAACGAAACGCAGAAACCAGTCTTCTGGCGAATTCTGGTCTGCAGACTCCATCTTGTTGCCATGGTTGTGGCCGCGAACGCGGGTGTAACTAAAACTGGTATTCAGTCGGAATGGAAGGAGGAATGCTCATTTCCCAATACCCCTTTTAGCCTCATCAACGTGTGCGCAGATTGGCAGCATCCGGCCTTGATCGTGCCAATACACTACATGTATGTACTACACGGCGTAAATAGAAAATAGTCCTTCGAATAGCGAGTCCTGTTCTTTTGTACATTCCATGGCCTGTGCACGACACTAGGCTGAACTTCCCTACTGCAACCTCATTAACATAAACAGATATTTAAAGGGACTATTTAAAGGCAGCAGCTGGGCAGGCAAGATTGAGTTACTCCAAGTCCAAGTCTAGTGCCCGCCCCCCCCCACTTTACTCTATTCTAGTCGCCAAAATTGGTCTCTCACGTCTCACATAACGTCGAAATGATTCACCCATGTACTGGTACCGTACCTTGCATTAAGTGCTGCATCAGACGGGATTTGTAGGATGATCCTGGTACTTCATGTAAATTGAACACTACAAGGCAAGATGTTGCACTGCACCTTCATTTAAAATAACATGCTGTAGGAATCGAATCGAACCTACCAAAGTACTACACCACCACCTCAAAAGACTTCACCCATATCGTGCCGCCCCCCCCCCCCCCCCCCCCAAGTTGCTCCATGTATCCCCTCAACAACTCTATTGCATTCCGGCTGGCCGCAACCCACCAACCTCAGATTTTACTTTTAAACGACAATAACAACGGATTGGGCAAGGAAAGTATCGGCGTGCCGCTTGATTCCAACTTTTATGAAAACCCGTTTGATTTTCGTTTCTGCGTTTCGTTTCTGCGTTTCTGTGTTTCTGTTTCGTTTCTGTGTTTCTTGTTTTACAACTACCCTCAACAGTGTAGCTTACGTATTTCGAAGACCAGTGGAATTGGCGGCGTCAAATTATTAGTGAAATTTATAATTTACAAATTACAAATTACAAATCGTTTATTGAAACCGTGTAAAAAGTTACATTTTACATAAGATGAAAGTACAATGACCATAAGTGCAGTGTGGACACATTCGGTAAGAAGAAAGAGTGGGAGAAGATTGGTGATCATAAATGAGGTATGTAGTATTCAGCAGTGTTGACCTACAAGGTTCTAATATATATAGTAATCAGCTATACAGTCTTTCTTATCTGGTAAGCAAAAGGAAGTAAAATTGTCGTGGGGGGCTGGCGATTGTATTGGCTATGGCAGTTTACGGCACAGGATTTGATGGAGAGTTTCATGCATTCATGTAAGTGTAGGACTGCAGCGTTATGCCAGCTATGAAAAGTTCGAAATGTGGCAACTATTTGAAACAATCGGCATCTATCACAGGTAGTCTATGATGTTTGTGAATTTATGATCATAACAATTTATTGCAATCAATGACTAAAATCCTTATAGATGATGTTTAGGATGACCCATTTTCAACTAGCAGAGAATGAAGCAGCCAGCAAAAGAATGAATACCCTAATGGCTGCAGATGACTGGAGACCAGGACCATTTATTCAGCCATAAGGTTGTTTCCAAGGTTGTCAAGAATTGACAAGTTGAGAATGTGTCAACTATTCAAAACACCAAGACGAAATTTACTAGCAAACTCTACCATGAGGCTTGGCCAACCTATTCCAAAGATATGAATGAACAGCCTGAGGACAACGTCACAACCTGGGTTTGAGACCAAATGCAGGGACACTTATCTTCTATATACACCAACATGCCTGACAGTTGGTGCCATCTAGCGCAAAGCATGATGAACTAAATAACTGGTGTGACATTGTTGTGGATTTGGTGGTGTGCAGCTGGAGGAGTGGACAATGTCACAACCAGGGTTCCTGCATTATATACAGTGGAACCTCTGTTAGTAGACACCTCTCTATTAAAGACAACCTTTCCAATAAGGACACTAGTTTTGGTCCCAAATTGGTTGTTTCCATTCAATTTTGACTTCTCTAATCAGTCTTTGGGTGTTCCGAATGCTCGACACATTTCGAACATGTTTTGGTTGGAAACAACCCTACAGTCTTACACTTATGGCTGAATGAATGACAGTGCATTTTCGTGTAAGCTCGGTGACGAAATGCTGCGACACTATTCGTCACCAACATGCTTGATGGGTGGTGCAATCTGCACAAAGGATGATGAATTAAATAACTGATGTGACATTGTCGCTGCATTTGCAAGTGTCCACATCGAGGAGTAGATGATGTCACTACATGTACCAGGGTTTGTACATTCATATACAGTGGACCTACTTTTTGTGGACACCTTTCCAACCTCTTTAATAAGGACAGTAGTTTTTTGTTCCAAATTGGTTGTTTCCATTCAACTCGACTTCTAAGATTAGGACACCTCTCTGTTAAAACAGCACTTTTCAGTCCCTGGGGCATTTCTGGAAATTTCATGCTATAGAGCAATTGGTTTAGCTAAGTGACAAGAACAGTACTATAAGACGGTTTTAAAAAGTTGAAAATTATTTATTTAAATGACATATGAATGGTTCAGCAGTAATTGGCAGTGTGCATTATGTAATGAAATATGATTTACATAATATAACATTTTTGTGACAAATAGTACAGATGATGGATAAATCGATACAGTGGATAGCTGTTAGAATATGCAATACATGCAATAGCATTTGTTTTTATTGAGATTTTGCGAGAACCAAGTGGTATTTTGACAAGATAATTGAAAGCCAATAACACTACAAGAACATGACTTCAATACATTGACATTGTAGTACTTGGTATACTAAAAATATTCAAAGATGGGTATCTTGAGTTAAAGTACAAGATGTATGAATGAAGGAGGCACTCGGGTAAGAAATGGTGTCGCTAATGAAAGATTAGAATTAAGACATATCTCTGTATTTCATGTGGTGTACTGACAAATGGTGCAGTTTGTTAGCAATTTTGTACATAGTTGGTGTGTCATGTTTATTCATACATCTTGCTATATAAAAGCGAGTGAGAGAGGCATTGTGACATTAGAGTGTTGTATATCTATAGAATATACAAAGTTTACATAAAACAAGATTTGTATGTTTATTTAGGAGGAGTACAAAAGTTGTATATAAAATGCCGACTTCATAACGATTTATAGGACACAAAATTTGACATGACAGCATTTTATAAAATATGAATAATCTATAATGAGAATAGTTTTGTAGCACCAATGATTTGAAAATACTGAATTTATTTATTGCATGAATAGAACACAAAAAACAGGATGATTACATGATTGTCACATGCGTGAAATATATTGTCATGGATGGGCATTGGGAACAAAAAGAATTGCTGTTATCAGCTGCATAGGTAGCGATTGCTTTAGCTGATTTTCAGTAACTGACAGGAATGAGAATGTTGATATACACACGTAGTGTTGAAAAAATATTTTTATAACATACTTTGCATTCAAATAACACTAAGAAGTAGACGAGTACTAATTTCGCACACTTGAAAATATATGGACATTGACTGTCACTGGTAGTGGTAGTAGAGTAATTACATGCCATCAGCAGCACTAATTCAGACAGTTTTCGCTGTGCTTCAGTAACTGACTGGAATGACCAAGTTTGATTGTGCTGAAATGATACATAATAACGTACATTGCATAAACAAAATGATTACAAGATTTGTACTGTCTTGAAATATATGGACAGGGACAGTCACTGGAAGTTTGACATGCCATCAGTTGCACTGCTCCCGACAGTTTTCACTGTGCTTCAGTAACTGACTGGAATGACTAAGTTTGATTGTTCTGTATTTGCCTCCATTTGGATTTTGTGAACAAAAGTTACTAACCTTGTGTAATTGAAGTATCGAATTTGCCTTGGTCGAAATGATAATACAGTAAATAAATCTATTGAATGTTGCTGAAAAGAAAACATTTACTACGTTAGAAGCCATGTACATGATAACACCACCACCACCATTATCAATATCATCACAAGTCAACTGGGGAATATGTGTGATATTTGTTCAACACTTGCGTATATGGTTTGCAGGTCTATTGTATTGCAACATATTTTTCACTTTCAAAATTAACTTTTTTACTAGAAATTATGAATCAATACTAACCAGTAAGAAGCGTATGAAATTACAGAAGGCCTTCGTCGAAAAATGTAATGTACTTGTACTCATTCATGTCATTAAACCTGAAAGCAACACAGCATAACAGTGAAATTACTGTGACATCAATGGATGTCAAACTAACGTAGTGATGTAAATTTGAATTCGAAGTGCACAATTTCACAATTAAGGTTTTGAACACATTGAGAACTGAAAAACTTCATACAAATGCTTTCACACCAATGATATGATTGTGGCGCTCCTGATGAGGTAGGGTAAATGTTTTTTTCAAGTGATATGAGCGATGCAATACCTTAGTTACCACCAGCGCCACGTAGCAGTCAATGAAGTTGTGCTGGTACCCCATTAACGTCATGCTTCAAATTTGAAGAAATTAATATTACCTTCATCAAGTACGTAATATTACACCAGGCCTTTGTCGAAAATGTAGATCTCGAACTCTAACTGTAATGAAAGAAAACATCAATGTGACAATATGGTCTACTATATATGAGGGGGAGAACGGGTATTTTCGGGACACTGGGATGGGCCGAAAATAACTGTCGGGATTCGGGATAGACACCCTTATTTTAGCGGGATTTGAGACAAGCCGTGTTTTGCGTCACGATTCGGCTAAAATTGGGAAACGGGATAAGCCTTTTTTCCTAACGGGACGTCGAGACAGTTACCCCCCCCTTCCCCGTTCCCACCCTCATGACATGTAGCATTGTAGGCCTATTGTTACTCACAATCTAATTTTTTGTAATTGATACTGGTAGTATCAATGTGAAATATGCCACACGTTGGGAGCATGCAAGGCCTAGTACAATACACCATCATCACAATCAAATATTTCAATAATACACTGTCAACGAGAGTGAATGTTCAACCATCAATCACGTGCATTGTAGTGTACATCCCCCATGACGGCTTGCGCCCCGCTGACACGACGAGCACATGGCTGAGCCAATCCATCGCCATACACTACTTTACAAAAATCGGCACCTACTGAAACTTTCACTAATTATTCTTGGAAATGTACTTTATCGTTACATCAATAAATGCACATTCGAATTTCAAAACTACCACTTATTTTTGCCGTGAAACTGACCTGAGTTATCGAAACACCGTCACCCCTTCGAACGGATTACGAAAAGAGGAAGAAGCAGGTCCGCATTTATCGAAATATTGCTAAATATAATTGTCAAAATGTCGACCAAATTACCAATTAAATCACAATAAACTTATCAAATGTTCACTCATGCCTTTAGGTGAAAAAATACTGATTTTTCAATCATTCTCAATTTTACAAATCACCAATCACAAAAAGAAATAATGATGCAATTACCCAAAATAGATGAGATTTTGACCACTGGTATAATTCCGCCATCTTGGATATCGGCATCGTCACCGCCACTTCAAATTCTAAAGTCTTATTCAGGCCTAATATGTGTCACCTGCTGTGGTAAAATGGCTTGTTTTATCAATAAATAACAAAATATGATCTTTGTAAATAAAATCGGAGATCTTCTGGTGTGTTTTTATGTGAATTTATTACGAACTATCAATGCAGCGCAGGGCAGCCATCGTTCTCAGGCGTAGTGGCGATGCGATAGCCTTTTTACATTTCCACATCCGCGGCACTGCTTTTCAAGATGGTGGCAATTTACCAGTGCCAGAGGCGTTGTAAGGAAAATTGAGAGCAGGCCCCTAATGAATGAACTCTCAACGGTATCGATATATTTTTCGTAATTCCAGCACAACTGTTCAACAATGAACGTCCACCGACAATCCCACTTGACGAATATTAATATCAATTCATATCATGTATCTTAAAACGCTTTTATTTCATTTTAAAAAGAGTTATCGAGTGAATGATGACCTCTTCCCGTACCCTCGAAATAAACAGCCAAAATGACCACAAAAACACCTTTTTAGAAAAAAACAGCGATTTTTACGAAACAAATGTCATCAGAGACGAAACTAGACACTAATTTAGCTAGGTATGCACAGTAATAGTACCTGAAGTGATCGATTTCAAGGAGAAAATACACTGAAAACAACTTTTCAGGAACAGAAATAAGATCACATTGTGAATAATAAAACTGCCATTCTCAGTCTATGCTGATACGGAAAACCGTGAGGAGATGCATGAACTGGGCCTACATTATTCACCATACATTACAGTTACATACCCGATACCGGTACATGAACAAATGCAATACACTGCAACATATGTGCAGGGAAGTAAAGCATGCATTGCAAGCCATGTGTCCAAACTCTACCTAGGTGAACGTTAGTAAATAAGGCCTGTTTCCATTTTCCGCTTACCTTTCATTATCATGTATATTCACCAAACCTGGTTTGCAGGGCACTAGTATAGGCCCCAAGAAGCCTATTGATTTGGAGGTCAAAAGGTCAAAGGTCAAGGTCACGAAGACCGGTTTCCATTTTTTCCGCTTACCTGCTATTTCACACACTTTTCACCCTGACCAACCACCCTTAACTCTATAATGTGCTCGCTGGGCGTAGCTCTTGTTCACAAAATATTTGATCTTTCTTAGTACATTTATGTTTTACCTTACCACCAGCATGAACAGCAAGAAGACGCTGTATCTTAGCTGATTTGTCCTTCACGTCCTGGTCTTGTTTTACTGTATTATACAAGTTGATTTAATAAAGAAGGCTTGAAATTGAATAGGCATCTCTGAATTTTTATTTATTCTAATATTAAAAAATAAAGCTTGCCTATTAAACCTAAACTCTTGAACATGCAACCTTTAACACTGTAGCAAATTTGAGCATGCATGATTATACTGATAAGTCATTAGATGGTGTCCACTCAGTTTTCGTGGATAAAGCTAGGGAATTGCGGTTGAAAAGCACCGATCCCCCTGATGTAGATTTAGCAAAGGAGTGACTTCACAGATGAACAGAGGACGACGGTGAACCAATTTTGGTGAAATATCGGCGAGTCTTTGCCAACACCGATACAGAACTGGGCCGCACTTCAGTAATTAAACACAAGATTGATACTGGGGATAACCCGCCAGTTCGGATGCATCCGTACAGAGTAGGTCCTGTACAGAAAAAGGTGATTGAGGACAAAATTGAAGAAATGCTTGACCAAGACGTTATTTCCCCATCCTCCAGTCCATATGCAAGCCCAGTAGTACTAGTGAAGAAGGCTGGTGGTTCGCAAAGGTTCTGTGTTGACTTTAAAGGTCTAAATAAACAGGCAAAACGGGATTCCTACACAATCCCAAGAATCGATGATACGTTGGATGCCTTAGGAACAGCTCAACCACGCTACTTCTCCACCCTAGATTTACACAGCAGCTACTGTGCTGTAGAGTTAGATGGTGAAGAAACTAAGGAAAAGACGGCGTTTGTCACATATTCTGGTCTGTTCCACTTCAATGTTATGCTGTTTGGGTTACCTAATGCCCCCTCTACATTCCAAAGACTGATGGAGAACGTCTTAAGAGGGTTGAACTGGAAGATTTGCTTATGTTATCTTGATGATGTCATAGTATTCTCAAGTTCCTTTGAAGAGCATCTCGCCCACCTGGAACAGGTCTTCCAGGCACTTGACACAGCCAACCTCACATTAAAACCTTCCAAATGTCACCTCTTCTGTAGAGAGCTAAAGTTCTTACGGTTTACTGTGAATGAGAAAGGTAGCAACGTCGATATGGACAAGGTGAAGGCCATTTCTGAATTTCCAGTACCAAGAAATGTGACCAATCTGAGGTCCTTTCTTGGCTGCTGCAACTTCTATCGGAAGTTCATTCATAAGATTGCCTCTATTTTAAACCAACTGCTTCACAAAGGAGTACGGTTTGATTTGGGAGAACACCAACGGCAAGCCTTCCAAGAATTGAAGGACAGGTTAATTAACCCACCAGTCCTTGTTTTCCCACATTTCCGCAAACAATTCATAATAAGTTGTGGCTGCAGTTATACTGAGCTTGGCATTGTCCTGGCTCAAGAAAAGGATGGCATGGAATGTGCCATTGCCTACTCAGGTAGGGATCTGACTTCCAGTGAACAGAACTTCACGGTGACTGAGAAGGAGGCACTGGCAGTTATAACGGCAATAAAGAAATGGAAACCATATCTGTCTGGCAAAAAATTTAAAATAATATTCTAAAATACCTTGGTACCGTAAAGTCAACTTTTAAATGGAAAATGCATAAGCCTCGTTCTGAGAGTGGAGTGTTTTGGACACGCAACCAAGATGCTCTACCAAAGTTCCCTCGGGTTGCACTAAAATGTGGAAACCATGCACACAGCTCACTTCAGAAGTTTGAGGCTCTCAAAACACTGCTTCAAACACAAATCAGCCAAGGAAGCATCAACCACCCTAAGTTTTTTAATGAGCACTACACATATTGTTGAGAAAAACGCTCCAAATAGCCCATTTGCGCGGATTTTAGCATCACTTGAACGAGCCGATCCGGACTTCCTATACGCGCTGCCGTAACATAATGTTAACAACGGCGCTACCGGCGCTCCGGGCAGGCGATGGATGGAATTTGCCAAATTCGCACATATTCAAGTTATTTCGTGGCCTATCTTTTTAAGTTTGAGGTATTTTAGAATAGAAATTGAACCCGAGGCGGAGGACCTTGGTTGAGTTACCAAGACACTCGAGGGTGGAGCTAAAATTTCGTCCAAACCCGAGCCGACAGGCGAGGGTTTGGACTGTATTTTAGCTCCACCCTCGAGTGTCTTGGTAACTCAACCAAGGTCCTCCGCCTCGGGTTCAATTCCTTAAACTGACCATTCTGCTGTTCGTTACATAATGAACATGAAGAACCCAACCGGCCGCCTTGCCCGGTGGATTCTGTTCCTGCAGCAGTTCAATTTTGAGATGGTACATAGGCCTGGGTTAGTTCACCGCAATGCTGATGGGTTAAGTCGGCGTGAATGGGGAACAACTAGTGTGATGGCAATCAACGATCCCGTACCCCTGGCACCAGTGGCAGGCCACCTACCAACTGTGGCTGAGAAGCAAAACTCTGACCCAGCGCTGGTACCCATGATAAAATATCTGGAGACAGGTGTCCTACCCCCAAGTTATGATGAAGCCCGTCAAATAGTCCTGTCGGCTCGGACATTCCAACTTGATGCTGAAAAGGTTCTGTACAAACAAATTCTTAAACCAAAACCTGGTGATAGCCACGATAACCCATTGCGCCTGGTCATTCCCCAATGCATGAAGACAGAGGTAATGACAGCCGGTCATGAGCGCGTCCTTTCTGGTCATCTCGGGTTTAAGAAAACTTATGACAAACTCAGGGCGCGATACTATTGGACTTCCATGCTTCCAGACATTGAACATTGAGTGAAGAGTTGCCCAGATTGTAGTACAAGGAAAACGCCTCAAACACTTAGGCGGGCACCCTTGCAGCCCATTGAACCAGTTGCCAATGCCTGGGACCGGGTAGGCATCGACTGCGTCGCAACTTTTAACTAAAACAAAGAGGGGAAATTGTCACATTGTAGTGCTCACTGACTATCTGACACGATGGGCTGAGGCTTCTCCAGTTAAGACCATCGAAGCCCCAGTGATAGCAGACTTCTTATTCCGTCAGATAATCTGCCGTCACTCCTGCATGAAAGTTCTCATGAGTGACAGGGGTACCAACTTCTTATCTAAGCTAGTGCAAGAGTTATGCAAACACTTGGGTACGGAACACCACAAGACGTCGTCTTACAGACCACAATGTAATGGATTGACGGAGAGGTTCAACGGTACCTTGGTAACTGGACTTTCCTTCCACACGGCATCGGACCAAACTGACTGGGATCAATTCATTGAACCAGTACTGTTCTCCTATCGAACTTCCATTTGTCCGACTACTGGGTATTCGCCGTTTTTCCTGCTTTACGGACATGAAGCCGTCTCCCAATTGACGTCGCCTTGTTACCGCAGAAAGACCAAATTATGTACCCAAGTCAACATCTTGATAGAATAATGGAACAAATCAAAATAGCTCATCCTAACAGTCTTGACAACTTGGGAAAGGCTCAAGCTAAGTAGAAGGCCTACTCTGATAAACGGACAAAGAAACCGGCCTTTAACATAGGTGACAAGGTATTTCTTTTTGTGCCAGCTTAAAAACCCAAGTTAAGCCGGAAACTACAACACTTGTGGAAGGCCCCATTCATCGTCCATAGTAACCCCACTGGCACAACATATCGCTTAAAGACCATGCAAGGCAAATTACTATTGACTCCAATACATTCTGATCGGCTAAAACACTATACTGCCCTGGGGTCTTGGCCAGTACAATTGCCTGATTCACATGTCTTGGATGATGTTAATGGTCATGCGCCAGCCGACTCCCACCAACAAACACCCCCGCCATTAGGCCCTCCTAGGCCAAAGAAACAAAAGCGGGGACGGGTATTTGCAATCGAACGTATTGTCAACCACCGAACTCACAGCGGTGCACTTCAATACTAGGTCAAGTTTGCCATCACTGCATTATTATTTCAAATTATTTGCCAGACAGATATGGTTTCCATTTCTTTATTGCCATTCTGCCAGTGCCTCCTTTTCAGTCACCGTGAAGTTCTGTTCACTGGAAGTCAGATCTCTAGCTGAGTAGGCAATATCACATTCCATGCCATCCTTTTCTTGAGCCAGGACAATGCCAAGCTCAGTATTACTACAGTCACAACTGATTATGAATTGTTTGCGGAAATGTGGGAAAACAAGGACTGGTGGGTTAATCAACCTGTCCTTCAATTCTTGGAAGGCTTTCCGTTGGTGTTCTCCCAAATCAAACCGTACTCCTTTGTGAAGCAGTTGGTTTAAAGGAGAGGCAATCTTATGAATGAACTTCCGATAGAAGTTGCAGCAGCCAAGAAAGGACCTCAGATTGGTCACATTTCTTGGTACTGGAAATTCAGAAATGGCCTTCACCTTGTCCATATCGACGTTGATACCTTTCTCATTCACAGTAAACCCTAAGAACTTTAGCTCTCTACAGAAGAGGTGACATTTGGAAGGTTTTAATGTGAGGTTGGCTGTGTCAAGTGCCTGGAAGACCTGTTCCAGGTGGGCGAGATGCTCTTCAAAGAAACTTGAGAATACTATGACATCATCAAGATAACATAAGCAAATCTTCCAGTTCAACCCTCTTAAGACGTTCTCCATCAGTCTTTGGAATGTAGAGGGGGCATTAGGTAACCCAAACAGCATGACATTGAAGTGGAACAGACCAGAATATGTGACAAACGCCGTCTTTTCCTTAGTTTCTTCACCATCTAACTCTACAGCACAGTAGCCGCTGTGTAAATCTAGGGTGGAGAAGTAGCGTGGTTGAGCTGTTCCTAAGGCATCCAACGTATCATCGATTCTTGGGATTGTGTAGGAATCCCGTTTTGCCTGTTTATTTAGACCTTTAAAGTCAACACAGAACCTTTGCGAACCATCAGCCTTCTTCACTAGTACTACTGGGCTTGCATATGGACTGGAGGATGGGGAAATAACGTCTTGGTCAAGCATGTCTTCAATTTTGTCCTCAATCACCTTTTTCTGTACAGGACCTACTCTGTACGGATGCATCCGAACTGGCGGGTTATCCCCAGTATCAATCTTGTGTTTACTTACTGAAGTGCGGCCCAGTTCTGTATCGGTGTTGGCAAAGACTCGCCGATATTTCACCAAAATTGGTTCACCGTCGTCATCTGTTAAGGTACTCCTTAGCTAAATCTACATCAGGGGGATCGGTGCTTTTTAACCGCAATTCCCTAGCTTTATCCATGGAAACTGAGTGGACACCATCTAATGACTTATCAGTATAATCATGCATGTTCAAATTTGCTACAGTAGCCACTGCCGAAACATCATATAGAACGGAAGTAATTTATCTAGGTCAACATCGTCTTCAGAAATATCATCATTTGTAGGGGGCTCAGCCCTTTTCGGCCAAGCAAGTTCATTTGAACCTGCATCAAGATTGTCAGTTTTACTAAGGTCTCTATGACAGGTCGTATCAATTTTAGTGTTGTTCGTTACAAGAATTGAGTCTGTAGGGGCGTGCAGACCAAACAAGGTAACATTGGTAGATCTCACTTGGAGATGATTAGAGCAAGTTTCATTTTGCTCGATATTCTCCAGTTCCACTACCGCTTGTGGCGATAAGATCAACAATAGGAGAGTCATGGTCGACAACACCACTGTGTTAGCAAACATTTTCCATAACATAAGGATTCCATCACATAATACTCCAACACAAAGCATAATCAGCATCAACATAATTATCAACTTGGCTGTCACGTATACACAATTCAACTTGTTCCAACTGTAGGTAAAGTAAGAGCTCTTTTCTGAACAAGGTTCAGGTGCCTGCTCGACCGGGCCCTGGTCGGAGCAAGCGGCTTTACTAGACACATCAGTATTCACACACAAAACATTAATTTCTGAATTCGTCACTTCGCTTGAGGTACCTCTTTGTTTGCTCGTATCATGATAGTTAACTCTCTCCTCTGAGGGAGGGTAAGATGACCCCTCAACAACAACAGTGGACATTGCTCTACGCTCTTTGCTAGAACTAGAATGTTCACTACTTGGGTCAATGTGTTTGCCTAATTTCTCAACTTCAACCATTGTTTCATAACAGTCTTTGTTGTGCGACATTTCACCCTTCATGGTGGGCATGGTTCTGGGCATTTTGCCAGATCTAGAATGCCGTTGTGCCTTTGCCTGAAACGGTAACAGAGTTTTTATGGAATTCTTTGTTAATCATTTGTTTAACTTCTCTAGACCAATTCCTCCAGAGGATGTTCTAGTGACTTCCTTTGGAGTCAAGTCCTGACCAATCATCTCCCTTTCCTTATTATCTATGTTTATAGTCATGCATTTGTTGCTGTTCACTTGTGCCCCGTGCAGATGAACAGAACCTAGTTTGATGACTGATTGGGATGATTATCGCGACGGGTAAAACACTCTCTGTACCCATGCCCAAATTTACCACATTCGAAACACTGCATGCTTGACTTGTCGTTATTTTTTATTTATTTATTCGTGTAAAATACATGTACAATATTTGATATAACATGACAAGACATTGAATTATGAACAAAATAAAACGTACATGCATTACACTGGTAACCATGTAGGTCGAGACCTATTATATGGCACCAGATAATATGGGTTGTGTCGTCGGGGTGCCGGCGACATGCGCACTAAGTGGGCCGACAGTTTGCACAACGGCAGAAAGTGACGAAAGTGCACATGTCGTCGACATCCAAACGATCCAACCTGTCAAAATAATAAACATTAAGGGACGATTTAAAATGCATTTTTTTCAAATTATGTAATTGGACCGGGAGGCTGTTCCACAGCTTCGGTGTCCTCACCCAGTATGAGGCACCGAACGTCTCCGAGTGGAATCTCGGCTGCGCCAGTCGTAAACCGTCGCCCCTTACAGCCGGGGTTATATAAAAACGTGCATTAAAATCCAGGACATTATAATAAGAATCGTGCATAAAAACTAGATCCTTGATTTCCCGACGGTACGACAGGGGCAGCAGAGACAACGCTCGCAGACGCTCCACATATGGCATATCAGGGCCTAAAATGTGACGAGTCACCCTCCGCTGGACACGCTCTAAAGTTTCAAGATCATGTCGCACATGTGTGTCGAATACCACCGTACCATATTCAAGGCGACTACGCACAAGTGATTTATACAACATGATATTCAAATTAACGTCTGCAGTACGCCCGCATACACGCCTGATCATACCCCACATTCTACTTGCACTGCTTGCAATACCATTGACATGAGATGACCATGACAGGTCCGAAGAAAAGACAATACCAAGATCCTTGAATTTATCAACCCGAGACAATGCAAAACCATTGATATTGTAAAAGAAGTGTGTCGGATTTAACTTCCTAGTAACACTCATGACCATGCATTTGCTTGGGCTAAATGTCATGCCCCACCGTTTACTCCAAGCGTACAATTTATCAAGGTCGGTCTGAAGTAGCAGACAGTCGGTTACAGACTCTATCTCCCTACACATTTTGGAATCATCAGCAAAAAGATCCATGGCAGTACCGTCACTAACGACCTCAGCAATATCATTTACGTACAATAAGAATAAAAGAGGGCCTAAAATTGACCCTTGCGGCACACCAGACAGTACATCTAAAAGTGATGACTCCGAGCAATTAATCACAACTCTCTGCTTCCTATTTGTAAGATACGACGTAACCAACTCAGAAGACGTCCACAGATTCCAAAGGAACGAATCTTATGTAATTAGAGGCAATGGGGAACGGAATCGAAAGCTTTAGCAAAATCCAAATATATAACATCAGTTTGACCCCCACTATCTAAGACCTGGCCGAGTCTATGCTGGAACTGAACAAGCTGAGTGGCCGTTGACCGCCTGTTACAGAAGCCATGCTGGCCTTTATAGACTGACGGACTTAAGACTGGATAGATACTGTTATAAATGCAACGTTCCATTACTTTAGAAACCACAGATAGGAGAGACACGGGTCTATAATTTGAAATCAAATGCTTGTCTCCCTTCTTGTACACTGGCACAACGTTAGCGATTTTCCAATCGTTTGGTAAAACACCTGTCTGCATTGAAACGTTGAATAAAAATGCGAGTGAAGAACACAGTGTAGAGGCACACTCCCTCAGAACACGATTAGAGACCCTGTCAGGCCCACAGGTTATAGCCCCTGCTTGTAGGCCTACTCGGTCCAGGATTTGGCCTTGGGCTTCCTACTTGGGTGCTTACCGGGGCGTGGGCACGGCAAAACGTGGCCGTGTGGCCTAGCCTGTTGCACCGACCACAAATTTGGTCGCCATTGGTAGTGCGGCTGTTGCGGAACCTACTAGAATTAGCTTCAGGCTTGGGTTCAAATGGCCTAAGACTTTTAATGTGCTCATTCGTCTCAGATTGGCCCTTGGCAAGTGTGCTGAGGGCCTGACACAGTTCTTTGAACCTTCTCTCCAATCCTGCCGTACCGGGGTTGATTCTGTGCCAAAATTTGTTGTATGGAGGGAGTTCACCCCCAGGAGGGCTCTAGTGTTAGATTCCCCTGTTGTTTGCGGGTACAATGAATCTCCTAACCTTGCTACTGTGACAGCTTCTGTGAGTGAGGCTGGATTCCTGGCTAGGACAAACAACCGGAGACTCTCCCGCAAACACCTTATGAAATTATTCAGGTCATTCTCTATCTTTTTCCCAGCAATTACACACAAATTACGTCGTCTCTCAATGTAAGATTCCAGGGTTTCTTTTTGGCCCTGGACTCGGTTTGCTAAGCGCTGTCCCTTTACACACTGCAGGGTTGGGGGTCATACTCAGTCTTCAGGATCGCCTTCACCTTTTCATAAGTGTCTCGGTCTTCAACCGGACTGGCTTTGAGAAAAGCCAGTGCCGAGTCACTTAAAAATGTAAGGATCGCCTTCGCCTTCTCACTCTCAGACCACCCATTAAAGTCTGCGTACACCTCAAACCTGTTAAGAAATTGTCCTAAATCTGAGTGTAAGGTCCCAGTAAACTTTTCAGGTTTTGCTGCCGAGCCTGAAAGCTTGGTTGTTCTCTTACCAGGACCATGTGCCAAATTACCAATTGCTTCAGCTAGAAGCCGGATCTCATTGCCAGTACCAGTGGCCCCATCAACCCCATTGGCGGACGTTGGAGGGTGCCCTTCATGACTGCTGGGAATGGGTGGTGGTGGTGGTGGCCGTAGCCCCAAACATTCCATGGTCGATGCCTGCGGTCAGCGTAGAATTGTGATGGTGTTACAGTGGTTTCAGTGGTTGTTGAGGCATTGGTAGTAATACCTACCGATGCCACCGGTTCCTCATAACTGTTGACAATATTGTTCATGCATGTGGTTGTGACTTTAACATTGCTGCCAACGCTGACATGTGTCATGGGACTTACTTTGACAGTTCTGCTCCGTAGCTCCAGGGTGACAGGGAGTGTATAATCCTTATCTTATATATTATTTCACAGTTGGAGATTTTTGTCGCGCGAACTTCGACTTTATTACGCGCTCAATGGCCTTGCTTTTTTTGTGACATAGTCATCAATATTGCCCAAACAGGACAGTACCGTATTTCCTTACCTTAATGCATCAAAAAGTGCATTTTGGATGATGTTTTGTTTCAAACGATTGCACACTTAACCACTAAACAGCTAACAAAACAACCCAAACCATGTCCGTGTTGTTGACGTCGCAATATTTCCTCCTTGGCCGTTGCGTTCACAGTTCCCAACAACTCCGTGCAGAGCACGGGTATATGCTAGTATATATATATAAGTTAATATTCCTCAGGATAATCACTAACAATATTCCTCAAGCAGTATAATCATATATAAACAATATTCCTCTCATGTACTCAGATAATAAACAGTATTCCTCAGAATAAATGAGTGATTGGGAGTCTACCCGGTTCGTCCACCAGTGTGACGACTCAGCTCGTCCAGTGGTGCGACTCTGCTTGACTAAGAGGCTCGATAGCAACGATAAAATGGAGGCAATCACAATTTCTGCGGTTGATATAGTTTAATAATATAGCTTAATTATATCCTGACTCGGACAACACAACTGCGACTTCGTCTCTTTCAACAGTATCTTGCTCTCACTTTCAATTTACATACATCTCCTTGACTTGACCTGGATATCCTAACTGGAGATCCCAAGGCAACTCTATTCAACTCTACTGTACTCTAGTCTAGTTCACTCTCCCTACAGGGTAGATGACCAGCCCTTATATACCCTCACATGACTGCCCAGGGCGACGCAACAAATTGCATGGAGACCACAGCGTCACCCTTCCGACAATGATGTGACAGTAAACAAAACTACCGTTATTAATTCAATGATTAAACCAGACCCTTCCCAAACACAGAATCATGAAATACAAATAACTCATGTTTCGATAACGCCTCTTATGTGTATTGTACGAAGGAACTATTTTCACCGTGGCATGTAATGTTACTTGATTTCTATTAGCTATTGCTCAATCTCTGTTGGGTGTCGGTGAAAATCTAGGCTCTCACTTGACCTTCTTCAACTGTGGTCACATTAACCTCCCTTTAAACAGCTACTGCATCACAGGACCGAGCCAGTGAAATTCAGGAGGTGTGCGATCAGGATATTCGTACACGGGACAGTGTCATCCTTGAACTAAAACAAGCAGCACTTGGTTGACACTGGTACTATTAACCAACTTGGTTGTGAGTGGTTTAGTCGGTGGAGTGCGTTGAATCAATCTACAAAATCACGGCAAGAAAAACCTGGCTCAACAATCAAGGAGAATGAAGGATACTGTGCAGAAATCTAGAAACTCCAAAGGCGGCTTTTTCTTCAGGAGAGTGTTTTTTTCAAAAAGTGTCTTTAAATCAGAAGGTGAAATTTCCCAACTGAAAGATAATGTAGTTAGATTAGAAATGGAGAGTATGCTCAACAGTATGGTCGGTGACAGTCAGATACATGAGGCTGCAGTTGAAGCTGCAAAGTTAGAATCTGCTTTTTTAGAGAAGGATAGGGAAATAAGAGATTTGAAGTGTAAATTAGGGAAGTTAACTGGCAAAGATATGTTAGAAAGAGTTGGTCAAAGTCCAGATTGTGTCATGGATGTTCGCAGCACTGTCACAAACAAGCGATCTGCCCGTATGTTAGTTGTCAAACCTGTAATACCATCGTCAAAAGCAAGTGAGAGATCTCTCAGTGAAAGGTCACTTGTTTTAAAGAGAGTCCTTGAGTTGGTGTCTTGTACGAAATGTCCATCCAATGAAGATCTTGTGGCGACTCTTACGCAGTTTGTTAAGACCAACCCAACCATAACCATAACCATGTTGCCAACTTGTCACCTGGTGATTGTATTGATTTGAAAGTGTTGTTGAAACTCCCTATGAGTAGGTTCCGTGACTTGAGGACATTTCTAGCAAACAAGGGGGTGAATATTTTTGCAAATAAACCCTCATGAGGGATGAAATGAAAGAATGAATTCCTGTCGACTCTCTCATTGAAGTTGGTAATGCCATGTTGCATAAAAATGGTGGCGCTACTGAAAGCACACCAGTGGCATTCTGTCTGGTCAAAGATCTTCGGGCATCAGTTGAAGATTTGTGTCGGCGAAATATTGCATCAACAGGTGCATTGGGGATAAACATTCCCAAGTTTAGTCACTTAAATCCTTAAGCGTTACACTATGTTTAGTGTAACACTTATGTGGCTATTTATAATGATCCTATGTGTAACACATTGATAAGTTTTACACATAAAATGCCTTAGTCCTACTTCCCCATGTGGCTAGGGTATAATGATCACATTTCCTTACACGGTTGAATCATTTTCTGTTGATTGGACGGGTTAAGATGAATGAATGAATAAATAGTTGTGACTGTATTGCGAGGGCGTATAGGCCAATGCATTTTCTGGTAGATCACAGATCATGATGGCGAGCAAAAGGAAGGCCACTTCACAGAGGCTGAAAAATTTCGTCTCTGTGACGAATATGAATATAATAATATAATAAGAGCCGAATTCTCAGGGACCATATCAAACTAGAAAAAACACAGGGCATGGACCAAGATTACGGACGCAATGAACAAAAGGAACCTGTAAGTAAAACGAACAGAGAAAGATTTACAAAAAAAGTTGGAGAACATGTGTACTGTAATGAAAGATGAATATCGCAGATACCTGATGGGACTTGGGAAAACAGGTAAAAATTATTTTAATTAACGGTTAGTCTAATTTAATTCCCTACATTTGCCTACCCTTTTACTAACTGTAAATGATAATTTCACTTCACTCACAATACTACGGTATTCCATGAGATGACGTCACCGATTCCCCCCAGTCAGTACATCACGTGACCTGTTCAGTCGTGTTTTTCACAGTTCAGCACTAGGCCGAGAATTCGAGAGAAATCCACCAAATGGTTGGCTGTTGGGAGATTCTGGTTATCCTTCCAAGAGGTGGATTATGACACCTCTTGGTGATGCTCAAACACGACAGGAAAAACATTATCAACGGAGGCAATGTAAAGCTAGGAGCATCATTGAGCGTTGCAATGGATTGTTGAAGCAACGCTTCAGATGCCTCAGGAAGGAGCTACATTACACTCCTGCAAAAGCATCTATGGTAATTCAGTCTTGCTGTGCTCTTCACAATGTTTCCGTCAGATACAAGTTGCCAGTCTTACATGATCCGGATAGTACAGACGATGATTCCTCTGATAGTGATGCTGGGGATGACGAGTTTCCTCCAAGGTACAATGACATGAACGGAAACCAAATAAGAGAGGAATTGGTTGCAACATTATAGACTGATTCATGGGGATAAGGGACCATCTCAAAGTAAAAGTAAAGCCAAAAATATTCGTTTATTTATCAATGACCCCCCCCCTTAAAAGTTTGGTTGTCATTTGCCAAAATGCTTGTCAAACACGCTGCACGAAGGGCCTATATCCAACATAATTACATCACATAACGAACCGGCAGAGTGCCTCTGAGCAGATATTACCGCATTTCAATTGAATTCCGACTTAGCGTTCGAGTAAATTTTAATGGGCGCTTGGTGGGTGAACCGTAGATTCACCTGCTAAAGGAAGGGCAGGCTAAAGGTACCTTCAAGCCAGTTTGTGAAACGCTCTGATTTTGTTTCTTTAAATTTTAAATAACTCCTTCCTTTATGGTTCCTTAAAGGAACTTCTTAAAAAAGTTTTATGAAACAGGTCCCTGATCTTCAGTGTAGTAGGAAGGCAGGTTTAGTTGTGATTTTGAACATAAGGTACACGCCAAGTTGATTCTAATCAATACATATAATCCTAATTACTACAGTAGAACTGAGGGCATACATGGGTGAATTCCGGCCTATTATGTAATCCTCACGCATTCCGAAAGCTGTCTCGGGTGAGGAACTGGGTTGTTTATTGGCATAGCCATGAACACTTTGGTGTCGCTGGGTTGTCTTTGACCACAGGTTATACTTGTTATCATCACAGTATATAGCACAATCAACCAATCAACACATCACAATTACGCCCGCATGACTGTATCACAAACATGACTCATCAATCACATTGTCTCCATGCTATTTATAGTAGTGACCCCACTCTGAACTCTAGCTACAGTTTGAATTTTACCGCCAAATTTGAATTCCCACCAAATTTGAATTTCCCGCCAAAATCATGGATCAACCTCACGGATCCACCACATTGGAGGTCGAAAATATATGCTATATAACACCAAATCTGTGCAAACACTGGTAGAAACGTTGTGCTAAATAAAGTATAAAAAGAGTAACCAAAATAAGTTATTTATAGTTAAAATCCTTTCTACAAATGCTTTTCAAAGAATGTACCCAAGTTTCTGTACATGTACTCTGTTGTCGAAGGGAAACCTACCACTCTTACTACACTAAAACTTGGTGATAAATCGGTCCCAGTTTTCTCATTTTGGTCACTTAATATTTGAACGCATTGTTTGGGAAATTCTTCCCAAACCGGTCTTGTGCCCGACCAATTAAAAACCAGGGCCTGAGGGTTGAAAGGGGCTACAGGGCCAATCAGCTCCCCTTCCAACGTGTCCTCTGTGGGTTCAGTTCCAGGGTGAAGCTAAAGGTCTCTCACTCTCTACATTTGTTGTCATTTTTGCCTTTTTCCCCCTTATCGGATTCAGAAAGCTTTTTAGCCTTTCTTGGACCATTGCCCCAAGACTCTGTTGTCACAGGTGTTTTTATATTGCAGTTTCCTCCAGAATCATTTTAGTCATTAGGCCATGATTTTCGAACTGAAGAATTTTCACTTCCCCTCCAAAACCAATAGCTCCTACTTTTAATTGTTGATATATATTTTACCAATCTCGAACCCTACTCCACATTTTGCCACTTAGACAGAGTTACGCCCAATCACCTGATCGGCTAGCTTGTAATACTCCTCCGCCATTGTTGCCCACTGGATTAGTTGCCCCTATGTTGAATATGAGCCTAGCTACATGTTTGAAACACAGACCTGACCTCCTTTGCCATGAATCATTGAACCTTTACCTTTCCTCCAAACCGTAATCCCTGCCCTCAATAACCGGGCGAGGAACATCTGCAACCGACCAGCCCAGCCAGCTATAGGGAGTTAAATCTTTCCAAACAAATACCCTTGCAAAATTCAATTCCCTCCGCTGTCAACTGACTTCCATTCACTTGTTAGCCAGAGCTTGCCTACTTCAATAAATAAATAATAATATAAAATACGGCATATAGTGCCATGTCCAAACTCTAGGCTTGCTCCAGGGCACTGTACAGAGATTACATTTTAAAATGTCCATTGCGAAAATAAATTTAAAAAGATTAATATCTTAACAAGTAAAAAGTAAAAAGTGTCCAAGTAAATGTATCCAAAAGAGTTATAGGTCAAAAGCTAATTTAAGAAAAAAAGAAGCACATAATAGAATTCTTCTGTTTCATCTCCTAATTACCCAATACACTTACACTGTTAGCAACTATAGCCGAATTCGGTGTTTACGGCTATGTATACCCAGATCTGCAAGTCTTGCTTATAATTCAGCCGGCATACATTCTTTGTTCCCCTACCAATTACCAAATTCTCTTACACCATCAGCCACTATAGTCTAATTCGGCGTATACAGATATGTATACCCAGGTCAGCAGCTATTGCCTATAATTTAGCGCACATGTCTTCAATCCACCCTGTTTGTTGTTGATCTTCCAAAACAGCCCCGTTCATAGCTTCCTTTTGCTCGAGCATGTCGACAAATGCTATGTTTTCTCTAGTTTAATAGTACCTATATCACATCACTTGCACAATCTTTAATGCCTTTTCCCTTCATCCCGACGCCTAACTCTACCCCAGAGTATCAGCTTCCTCTGATGCCCCAAGAGAGTTTACATCACTAGGTTGGACTTTCCCTGCCAGGGTAACCGTTAGGCCCTAATATAATCTGTGGTCCGTCGCTGAAGGGATTGCCATTCCACCTACATGGTCCATCCCCGAAAGAATTACCATTCCTCATACGGTCTATCCCAAAAGGATTCTCATTCCTCCTCTATGGTCTACCCCCTCAAGGGTTCCCACTTGTCATGGTCTTCCCCATCAAGGGTTAGTGTTCCTCATGAATTTCAATGGTCTACCCTAGCCTAGCTGGTCTAACCCAAAAGGGTTCCAATAACTTCCAACTCCTCATAATATGGTCTACCCCCGAAAGGGTTTCCATCCCTAGCTGGTCTACCCCGAAAGGGTTCCAACTCCTCATAATATGGTCTACCCCCGAAAGAGTTCCCATCCCTAAATGGTCTACCCTGAAAGGGTTCCCACTCCTCATATATATGGCCTACCCCCAAAAGGGTTTCTTCTCCTAATCGGGATCCTTTGAGTTCTCCACCAAATATTATGGGGGGGGGGAAATAGCTCAAAAGTTTGTAGAAGACTTAAGTCAGGTTTCCTCAACTAGATATATTATTTCACTTAACTAAATACAAAGATGTACAATCGCTGTCACAGAATGGCGTGTCCTAATCTGGCGTTGTTCCCAGGCTGGAGTCCTGAACCTGAATGCCTAATCAAATCACTTTGATTTGCAGGAAAACAATTGTTATGACTACAAGTGGTATCTACATAGAATCACACATTCCAAACAAGGCTAAGAGCTGAACATGCAAGATCATGTATGCCTTCTCTCATAGCCTGGGCCTGCTAAATTAAAAGTCAATATTATTACATAGGTTATCAAACGTGATCACAATAACTTTGAATGAATCTAGTATAGGTTTAAGCATGAATTCTTTAGTCCTTTGTTCTGTTCTGATGAAAAGGTGTACTCATATTGTGAAACAGAAATACAAACAATGCCAAACTTGAACATGTTTGGAGTGGCTAATCCAACATCAATAACATGTTAATTAATACTAATTAGAAACCAGTGTTTGACTGTACTTGTTAACTAAGCTGTCAGAAGCTAAAAGTAATATTGTAGATTGAGAATTATTAAGATAAGTTAAAATTATATAGTTTGCCAAATCATCTGAGATTTGCACCATAAAAGACTCCTGTTGTTTTAAAATCAAATTCGCTCCTGCGAATTACACGTTGTCTACAAAGACAAAACCAAAGCAAATTATACAATCATAGACATACAAAATGAGGTGACACAAACTGCAATGAATCAAGATAATTTTAACACAAGTTGCAGCCAGTCCAAAATCCAAGTTCTAGTCCAAATCATGAGCTAAACTGCAAAATATGCCAAGACAACAGATAAAATATAACTTAGAAAGCAGTTCAATTAATTCACCGTAAATTGAGTGTGTTAGCTACTATGGATTCACCCCATAAAATACTCCTGTTGTTTTAAAACTCTAAATTTACACCTTTGAGAAAAGACTACATGTAACAAGCATTTAATTAATACAAAGAGAAAAATATACGGTACTGCAAGAATGCACATTGGCTAAATTAAACGGCACCACCAAAATCAAGCGAGAAAGACATTTGGTCATAAGCAAAGACTCTGTTTACCACATGGGGTTGGCCGGTGTTGGGTAGTTTGTTGAGTGTCATGTCATGGGCTAGTGAAAATGTTCTTTTCAAATGTTTGTAATGGAAGTATGCAAAAACTCTTGATGCGTCACTATTGCGTATGTCTGGAGAGCACTGGATATATTCCTCAATGCAGTCCTGGACGTTGTAAACAGCTGGCACGTAGATTGTCATAGGATTCCTATTAGTGGTAGTTTGAAGGTGAACACCTAAGGTTTGGGTGTGAGCAAAGTTCTTTGCAGGCGGTATGTATTCTGGAAACTATGGGACAGACTTCAGTAATGTTGGTTTCCAGCGGTTCAAGGCACAATGCTGCTTCTCTACTCGTCTGCTGTGTTGCAGGATTGCTGAAAAGTACTCCGATGTTGGCAACATTGTCACTGTGGAGATCCTGTACCTTCGATAGAGTTGGATCCACCGAATAGGCCTTGCCTCTAATTTTGTATCCATAATTGTAAATGAATGTCTTTGCCTCCCCGTCCAGGTCAGCACTATTTACCCATGAACTTTCCTTGGCTGGACGATCTCTCCACCTGATCAGAAACTGTTCTCCATCATAGCACTTTCGTCTTGCTACAACACTTTCTGTTACCATTTTCCTGCATTCAGTTTTTGTGTTGACCGCAGTTGGCAGTGATGAATCCTTGCTATCCTGGTCCTTCGGTGCAGTTCCTGTCTGTGATTGGGCATCAGCAGATATTAGCTGGTCACACTGATTAGAGGTAGACTTCGTTTCCTTACTGCACTGGATTCCAACTGAAATACTCTCTGTGATGCATTGGACCGCACATGATGACGTTTCTGGATTACACTGTGTGCTTGTTGATGAAGTTTCTGCTGGAGGGTTCTCTGGAGCTGACATGCTTGTTGCTTGGTCCTTTGAATTGGCAGTATTGGGAACGTGAACAGTAGAAATCAGAGGAAGAGAGTTTGTCACAGTGTCACTTACAGCTTGGCTCTTGACTTTCTGCAAGTAGGCTTGCATACGACGATGATCACGACGAAGTGTTGATGGTGACTTCATACCAGTTACTCGTAGTGGGGAAGCAAAGCTTTCGACTCCCCCATCCTCCGTCCAGTTGAGCGTTAAGGAAAGTCCATCTCCAGCTGATGAAAGAGTCCACCCGTTTGGTGAATTGGTTAATCCTAGATGTTCTAACACTGAAGAAAGTGATGGCGGGACTGCTGATATTGTCATTATGAAATGTTCGGGATCCTTTGAGTTCTCCACCAAATATTATGGGGGGGAAATAGCTCAAAAGTTTGTAGAAGACTTAAGTCAGGTTTCCTCAACTAGATATATTATTTCACTTAACTAAATACAAAGATGTACAATCGCTGTCACAGAATGGCGTGTCCTAATCTGGCGTTGTTCCCAGGCTGGAGTCCTGAACCTGAATGCCTAATCAAATCACTTTGATTTGCAGGAAAACAATTGTTATGACTACAAGTGGTATCTACATAGAATCACACATTCCAAACAAGGCTGAGAGCTGAACATGCAAGATCATGTATGCCTTCTCTCATAGCCTGGGCCTGCTAAATTAATAGTCAATATTATTACATAGGTTATCAAACGTGATCACAATAACTTTGAATGAATCTAGTATAGGTTTAAGCATGAATTCTTTAGTCCTTTGTTCTGTTCTGATGAAAATGTTAATTAATACTAATTAGAAACCAGTGTTTGACTGTACTTGTTAACTAAGCTGTCAGAAGCTAAAAGTAATATTGTAGATTGAGAATTATTAAGATAAGTTAAAATTATATAGTTTGCCAAATCATCTGAGATTTGCACCATAAAAGATTCCCACTCCTCATATATGGTCTGTACTCGCAAGAATTCCCATTCTTAACTCTATGGACTATCCCGAAAGGATTTCCATTCCCCAAACATCACACGAACCTACCAACAACCAGTAGAAAAATTCTGCTACAACCAATTGCCAACACTGAAAAAGAAATAGAATGATCGACTACGGACCGAAAATCCATTTCCCTGTACATACATGTACATGTACCGTATGTCAAATGGAGTAAATTGGCCATTTGAGTGTAACTATGGCACGTTTCTTAACCACTAAAGCTATGAAATTGAAATGTGGTACACATGACACCCTACAACATGCTACCTCTGACAATGAATTTCGGTCCGATCTGATTCTCAACTTGGCCACCAGAAGGGCAAAACTAAAAAAGGTAAAAAGTGCAATATCTCACTTATTAGTGACTTGTTTTTCGTTGATATTTTTATGGTAGGTACTCCAAGCAACGATTCATCACATGTCATACCAACTTTGGTTTGACCTTAACCACTTAATTTTTTTACGTTAACCCACCCCCAGTGGGGGATTAATTTGGCGAAAAATACAATTTTTTTAGTAAGTATGTTTTATTCACACAATGCATTGTAACACAATGCATTGTAATTTCAACAGTAACTGTAACAGTAACTCAGTAACACACAGTTCAATCTGTAATATATCTAGCCTGTCTAGTCATCCTGATCTGACACATCCATGTCACCTGACCCATCCGATTCATCCGCTGGATTCGGCAGAATGTCAGTGTTGTACCTCACCAAAGTGTGGTAAAGCTCAAAGCAAGGGGCAGCACACAAGGCTTTGTCACACTTTCTGCAGTAGTAACTTGACTCCTTCCTCTTCTTCCTAGATTGACAAACAACACACCTACGTGTAGGTTTGTCTTTCTTGGGAGTGGGAGGAATGTGACTGGGGAAGTGACGCTCACTTAGTCGCTGCGGTATTTCACCATGAGGAGGTCTACCTCGTCTAGGCTTGGCAGGTGCCCCTTGCTTGTACTTTGCCAGAATGCCCTCAATCAGATCCAACTGAAAGGTCAGCCTGTCCATCTTTCCCCCCTGTTTCTTGTACAGCAAGTAGGCGTTGAGAGCAGACATGTCTACTAGATGTCTGAATTGCTTCTGGTAGTACTTTTTGAGCCTCTTCCTGGCTGAGGGATAGCACACCAGATAGGCATCACTCAGGTCAACGCCACCCATTGTATCGTTGTAGTCAAGGCAGACTTGGGGTTTCGACACCGCCTTATCTCCTCTCTGTCTAACATCTACTTTGGTACCATTGTGGTAAGTGGAGAGCATATGGACATCTTTCTTATCTCTCCATTTGAGAGCCATCAACTTACCATGGTAGTATTCACAACTTTCCCCCTTTTTCAACCGCTTCTGCTTCATCTGGACAGGTAGGCCTTTTCTGTTGGATCTGATTCTACCTACAGCATCTGTTTCATGCTGACACAGGAAGTCAAACAGGACTGGAGAACTGAAGAAGTTGTCCATGTTTATCCCATATCCTTGATCGAGGAGAGGATGTGCAAGCGAGAGGACGACCTTGGCTCCCATTGATGGGTTATCACGGTACTCAGCACGGTATTCGGTGTCTTGCCCGGTGTAGATGAAGAAATCCCAAATATAGCCAGATTGGGATTCGCACAACTCGTAGGACTTGATGCCAAAGCGTGCTCGCTTCCAGCCAAGGCGGCCTTTCCACATCATGAGCGATTCATCTATTGCAATCTCCTGCTCTGGCTGGTACACAGACTTGAATTTCTGGCGCAGATGGTTTAGGATAGGGTACAGCTTGTAGAGCTTCCTGGACACATTTGGAATGCCAGGATCCATCATGGTGTTGTCTGCAAAGTGTAAAAATTTGCACAACAGAAGGAAGCGATCACATGGCATTATATCGCTGAAGAATGGCGTTGCAATGGATTGCCGCTTGCTGAAGTACATCTGGTTATCTGGCTTCTGAATAATCCCTTGTAGAAAAAGGAGAGCCAGTAAAACCCGTATTTCATCAGAGTTTGTGTCCTGCCATTGTTTATAACGTGCCTACGTTTCTCCTGACCTCTGCGCTCATCAATGAACTGTGCAGCATATAGGTTGGTCTGCTCCACAATAACTGCTAAAATGTCATCATCAAAAAACAGTTCAAAGTACTGCACTGGATCATCCTTATCGGCAACATTAGCCTTCAACCCTGGTACAGCAGTAAACTGAAACCTGTCACGACGCTGTCCATTTTCTGTCCAAGGAGGTTGATTTTGAATTACCCGCGCTTGAACTTGGTTGCCACGGCGACCACCTAACACATGCCCGATATTACCATCACTGCCACTGTCAGAGCTTGCATTGTCAGGCATATCATCCCCACTCTGACTTGTTGCATCTAAATCGGAAGCATTCTTGGCATAAGGTTCATCATCATCGTTAGAAGATACATAATCGGACAATTCATTGTCAGAATCGAGTATCTGTTCCAAAAGATTGTCATCCAGAACACGCCTAACCTTTTTTGGTGCTGCCATTTCCGAGAAATCGCCGACAGTGCTGCCACACCTCAATAAAACTTGAGACTAAACATCGACGAACTTCGGGGAATCCCCATTGACGATCATGGTATTGCATAGAACTGATATGACTACTAGAAAATAAGGTATAACAGTATGACGAGATATCTCGTCGTACCCAGTAGCGGTGCACACGTGCATGACGAGATATCTCGTCCTGCACAGTTAAGTGGTTAATACTATACATCTAGTATTGGTTTAGATCTGATGACAATTAACAGAAAAAGGTTCTTTAATGTTCTTGATTGATGATTTATTTTAAACACGTTCTGCAAAAACAAATATACAAACATGAGGCAATGAAACACATACGGTATTGCGAATGAACATTACAAACGAATCAAAGAGAAATCGCAAGGAAAGTAATCATACCTAAGAGTGCGATTTTCATGTTATAATGGAAACAGGACTGACGTCTGCGAATGATTCTAAAAAATGGCGTTAACCCAACCGAATACATAACGTAAATAACAACAAAGACGGCGACGTGATGACGTATCCAAGGAAATGACGTAATACAAAGAATCCCCAAAAATGTACAAAGTATTTGAAACAAACTCTCCGGGGCCAAAGCTGCAATACATTTTTCAAACAAGTCATATTATATACACATTGCTTGTCTTGACTATAACATTCAACCAAATTCTGACTCTTTGATACTTACCCTTTAAATTACATTACACCTATATACAATACAATAGATATATTCAAATACATATGAAATCAGTTACATATGAGACAGTAAGGACTTAATTACAAATCAGCATCATGTCTGTAAATGCTCAAATTACTACATGTATCAATCAATTGGTTATAGTCTCTATCTATACGAATGATGAGTTGAGGAATAGCTTTTTTACACAAATGCACATCTTACAAGGTTCATATGCAATGAGGTAATGTAAGTTCTGGCACATAAATGATGAACGAGTTCGGTTTAACCTATCTCCCGCTACCCATGCTCCATTTGATATGGCAAGGTCTTAATTTTCTAATAATAAGCAGCATTTTTGGACAGCGCGCTTATACTCACCCGACTTTGTTTTCACTTTAAGATTTCTGACAATCCCATCGTCGCCGGGGAAGATCTCGGTGATGCGACCAATCTGCCATTTTCCTCTTGGTGTGTTAATTTCTGATACCAGGACAACGTCATCAACTTGAAGCTGGCGTCCGGTTAGCGTCCATTTCATTCTCTTCGTAAGGGTTGGAACGTATTCTCTGGCAAAACGCTTCCACACTTGATTTACGAGGGCCTGCATGAACTCAAAATGTCTGTGTAGGTTCGTTGTTTCTTGAAATGGTCCTTGTGGCACGTCAATTGTCGCGTGTCCAAGCAAGAAGTGGTTTGGAGTCAATGGTTGCAAGTCATTAGGGTCATTGGATGAATATCCTATTGGTCTGGAATAGACCAAACTCTGAACTTCAGCGAAGACTGTGGACATTTCATTCCAAGTGAGGATGTGTGATCCAACTTTTAATCTCAGGGTGCCTTTTACTTGCTTTATCAGGCTTTCATAGAATCCTCCTTGGTGTGGACTGAGCGGTGTCATAAACTTCCATTTTACTCCGTGCAAAATAGCAAAGTTTTCGATCTGCTTTCTTCCTTCTTTCACTAGTTTTCTTAGGTCCTTTTCAGTACCGACGAATGAGGTCCCGTTGTCTGAAATTATGGTCATAGGCCAGCCGTGGTGTGCTACGAAATGTCTCAATGACTGGAGGAATGACTGAGTTGAAAGACTTTCTACAATTTCCAGATGTACGGCGCGTACCGTCGCACATGTGAAGATGGCTCCCCAAGCTTTGATTGATTTGTTCCGTCCATATTTGAGCAAGAAGGGTCCAAACAGGTCAACTCCAGTTGTCGAGAATGGTGGTGAAAAGAGTTTAAGTTGTTCGGATGGTAAGTCGGCCATCAGTGTACTGTGACAATGTTGTCTACACATGCAACATATCATGCACTTCTTCGTGATTTCCTTGGCTAGGTGGCGTCCTCTCAATATCCAGAATTCTTGTCTGCTTTGGCAGAGGGTCCTCTCCGATCCAGGGTGTCCCATCTTGCAGTGAGTGTCTTGCATTACTAGCCTGGAAATATAACTTGAGGATGAAAGTAAGACGGGATGCTTCTGGTCATATGTCAATGACGATTTCCTCAGTCTTCCTCCAACTCGCAGGATTCCGTCTTCCATAAAGGGGGTAAAGTCATTGCACCGCTTCTTCCAATTACCTAACTCCTTCTGTGCGTGACGAATCCAATAGTTCCTACCGAGGTCTACTTCTTCAACTTGTAGAGTTCCAGTGTTCATTTCATCAGTCTTCTTCTTGATTTTGCATTTCATGTTATGCACTAACCGAAGGCAATATGCAGTCACTCGAATGAGTCGTTGCCAGTTTGAAAAGTTCTGAGGGTCAGTCAGTGGTTCGGTTTTCACTGTCATGCAAATGGGTTTTTGTCTCTTCCTTTCAACGTCATCTACTGGTGTCTGGATTTCCGAAACATCTGGCCATTCTTCTCGTGGTCCTTTCAGAAATTCTGGTCCATTTATCCACCTGTTTTCTATTTCTTCAACTGTCAATCCGCGACTCAGATCATCTGCAGGGTTTTTGTCTGTAGGAACATGTCTCCAATGGCTTGCACTCCATGTAGACTGGATTTCTGCCACCCTTACACCTACAAACAGCTTTAACGTGATTGATTCTGACTGCAACCAGTGTAAAACAATCTGCGAATCAGTCCATAGCGTCATGGTCGGTTTGTCCTTGAGTTCAGTTACAATTGTTTTCGCTAGTCTAGATGCTACAAGTGCTGCCATCAGTTCAAGTCTTGGGATTGTAGTCTGTTGAAGTGGGGCTACTCTCCCTTTCGCAGTCAATAGTCGAACTCTAGGGCCTTCGTCTGTGTTCCATCGCATATATCCAACTGCTCCGTATGTCTTTAAGCTCACATCTGCAAATACATGTAATTCTGCAACTCCATTTGCAGTCGTTGGCTTCACGCTTCTCGGGAATTTGACGGTTTCCAGTTTCTTCAAATCGATGAATATCCTTTGCCAGTGTTCTGCATGGTCATCAGGCAATGGGTCGTCCCAACCAAGTTTCTCCAGCCTCCAGATTTCTTGCATTGCCATTCTTGCCCTGATTGTGACTGCCACTGCTAATCCCAATGGGTCGTACAGCATGGAAAGTTGAGAGAGAACCACTCGCTTTGTCAGTGTCTTGGCGTCCATGTCTTTCACTTTGAATTGGATGGTATCTGCCTTCGAACTCCAGCAAACGCCAAGTGTCTTCTGAATCTCTTGGTCCTCGCTGTCTAGGCTGATAGGTGATGCGTTGGTCTAGATTCTCTCACTACTTTCTTGTTCAGGAGATCCCTCGGACTCCGGCTGCATGAGATCTCGTGCTTCTTCAGAAGAACAAAACCATTCTTTGATTTCGAAACTTCCGCTGTTCAGGATTATGTTCAATCCCATCATCCTCTCGCCTGCGACCTTTGGCGTAGGGCTTGAATAGATAAGGTCGTCCATATACCGATCACGCTCAAGTACCTCTGCTGAGTCTGGTAGGGTCGCTTTGAATCCTCGGCTAATTTAAGCATCACAAAGCTCGCCATGTCTTGTCAGACGATAAATGGTAGGTGGTTTTCCGGTATCCAAATCTCTCCAAAGAAATCGATGAACCAAACTATCGTGCTCGTTTAGCAAATCTGTAGGAACATCTTTCGCATATCTCCGATGATGGCTACACGTTCTTCTCTGAATTGAAGCAACACTCCATAAAGATCCCCAATGAGACACGGACCTTTGTGTAGAAGGGAGTTCAATGAAACACCCTCGTAATTGCATGCAGGGTTAAATACTACCCTAAGTGCTGTACTAACCTTCTCTGGTCGATATACTCCGCGGTGTGGAAGATAGAACTTCGGCATCTTCTCATCCTCCAATTCTTCTTTTGTCAATGCTACTGCCCAACTGTTTTCAATGTACTGGTTTACCACATTCTTGTACAGTTCAGCTTTTTCCGGATTCTTCATAAGGCTGCGCTCTAACGATTGAAGTCTCTTCTCAGCAAGGGGATAGTTGTCTGGTAGCGCTGATGGGTCTTCCTTCCACGGTAGGCCTATGACGTATCTGTCGCCTATCTTATGGCAAGACGCTTCTAGCAAGTCCATCGCTTCATTGTCTTCTCTTGATATTACTTCAAGTGGACAAGAACAAGAAGGAGCGCGAACTCCAAGTGTTTCCATGTCGTAAAATCTCTCCATGTCAGATTTCTGGACGAAGTTGACTGATATCCTGGGAATATTAGTGCTGTCACAACCAATGACGAACCATCCTAATTTCGTGCGTTTTCCAACTGGTTCGAAGTTTAGGCCTTGACAGATTTCTTCCTCTGCATGTAGGTGACTGTACTGCACGCCTAATATCAAATCAACAGCTCCCGCCTTGTGTGCAGATGTCTCTCAAATGTCGGTATGAAGTCAGCCATGGTCTGTCAAGGGGTGGTACACTTAGTACCGTTTTCTCTATTTCATGTGCTTCAATCTCAAATTCCTCGCCACCAGCTAGAGATGATATCCAAAATTTCAGTCTTCTACTGTCGGCTTGGTTCAGACTTTCGCCTCTGACGACCGAAAGTTCCAAGTGTTCGCGTTTTCCCTGTAATCCTAGTGACTTGGCCAATTCTTTCTGACAATGGTTGTCCCTGCACCGCTGTCAATGAGCATGTTACCCTCTCTGATGTGACCATTTTCTGCTCTAAAACGGACACGTACGACTGGCAAAATTCCGCCTCTATCCAGGGTTGAGGTTGAGGTTGTACTGCTGGCGCTGGGTGTATCGAAATGTAACATGGCATGGTGTTGTCTCTTACATCCATTCACTTCGCACTTCCGCTTGGATCTGCAGTCCTTGGTCACGTGACCTCTGTTGAGGCATCCGTAACAAAGACGGTTGTCTTTCACCATGTTGTAGCGTTCAGAAACTGACGAATCCTTGAAAGTCGGACAGTTTGAAATCTTGTACAATTCTTTGCAAAGGTAACATCTTGGGACCGGTTTTGCTGTAGTCTGGTATTGAGCCGCGTTAAACCTTTCTGTACATTAACATGGCTACGGTCCTTCTGCCTTGTCTTGGAGTCAGTCTTGTCGTATGATCCTGTCTGGAGGTCACCAAAGTCTGGGTCGAAATCAGTCTTAACTCGCTTCCGTACGAATTTACTGATGTGCTCGAGCGTTGGAGTTTCTCCTCTGTCCCGTATGTCAGTCACTGTTGTCTTCCATCTGTTGATGAGGAGATCAGGAAGACGCAAAATGATCCGACGCAAACTCTCTGTGGAATTAATGCTCTGCATATCAAACTACGCTGGCCAAACTGCTCTTTAATCATTTTCAGTGCCGTCGCATACATCAACCCACTGGAACTTAAGCCTGTCATTCAAGGTATCCCAACTAAGGTGCATTTTCAATTGCACCATACGCTGGTCATCTGACAGATAACGCTTGTCATGTATTTGCACTTTAAATGTTTCCACAAAATCAACATATTTCAATGAATTACTGTCGAATTTACAAAACTCAACCGACGGAATGTCCTTTGATGCTTGCAATCTGAACAATGCGTCAGCTATGGAAATATTGCCGCCGCTTGAAGACAAAGTCATCATCGAATTGATCTGCCGTTCGGGCGCTTTGACTCTCTCCACATATTGGTTGTGCGTTGATGACGTATTCTCAACGATATCGCCGCTACGATTTGCATCATGACTGTCATGAGGCCTATTTTCTTCAACGCGCTGGCATGGACAACACTACCGCCATCATCATCAGTTGACGTTGTAGCAATCAGACTGCTACCACCATCGCGGTCTTTCGATTGTACGCTAGCTTTTACATATGGTGCTGCTCCCCAATTTCGAGTCATCCCCAATTTCGCGAAAACCCGTTTTTTCCCGTTTTCTCGCGCGTCACTTCGTTTCCAGAGAAGAAATTTTCTGATTTTTGATTTTCATTTCGTTCCGCAAAGAAAGCGCCCAAAATGCGTCCTAAACAGGCAAGCAATTCTCTAATTACGTTCAAAACACTGGGTCAATACCTAGGATCATGCACACGACACAGAAACACAACAATCAGTCGCGCATGCGCAATACCCCGCGAAAATGGGGGAGCCGCTTCGGATTTGTTTTGGTCTGCATCGATCTTTCAGTGAGCGATTTCAAGATTAATTCACGCTTAAAACATCCACGCAGCACCCCAGATATTTCGTTATTGATCTCAAATTTCGTAATAAATAAGCTTTTGCGTGTATGGAATCGCTGGAAGCTAGTAAATCTGCACTTAGTGATAAGACCCGCGAAAACTGGCTCCTACATGATACTTCTCGAACTGCTCTTTGAAGCCATAATAATCATTCAACAGTTGGCCTTCCCATTCTTCGAACCTCTGTCAGCTTCCGCCACGGACTCAATTAGCTCCCCGTTTATATTACTAACAACTTCAACGTCTGAATCAAGGCCACTTACTTCTTTCCTTATCCTGAACTCCAACATGTATCGAGCTTCCATGCCATCACGAATCCTCTTCATGGTGCGCGTAACCTTTCAACGCAATGTCTTCCTCTCCTTCTTGAGAGTCCCAATCCGGACGGAATTCGCCGAATTCTCCGCTCTCGTCGCCACGCCTCCCGTACTCTCAGCTTCGTCATGATCACCCATAATTTCTCTTAGAAATTGTCGCTCTTAGAAATTGGTTTAGATCCTATGACGATTAACAGAAAAAGGTTCTTTAACGTTCTTGATTGATGATTTATTATAAAACACGTTCTGCAAAAACAAATATACAAACATGAGGCAATGAAACACATTCGGTATTGTGAATGAACATTACAAACGAATCAAAGAGAAATCGAAAGGAAAGGTATCATACCTAAGAGTGTGATTTTCTATGTTATAATGGAAACAGGACTGACGTCTGCGAATGATTCTAAAAAATGGCGTTAACCCAACCGAAATACAGCAGAACCTCTTTATTAAGGACACCCACTGGACTGACAAATGCTGTCCTTAATAGAGAGGTGTCCTGATTAGAGAGGTCAAATTGAATGGAAAGTAATAATTTGGGACCAAAACTAGTGTCCTTAATAGGGAGGTTGTCCCTGATAGAGAGGTGTCCGCTAAGGTAGGTTCCACTGTACGTAACGTAAATAACAACAAAGACGGCGACGTGATGACGTATCAAAGGATATGACGTAATACAAAAGGACGGGAAAAAGAATCCCCAAAAATGTACAAAGTATTCAAAACAAGTATATTTCTTAACCAGAATAATTTCCTTACCACCAAATATCTGTATTTGGAGCACAATGGTCCCTGTCTGTTTCATTTGCTAAAAAAATTAAAGATCTGAATAAAAAATGAATAAATCTGCTTAAAAACACGTTTTTCAGGGATGTCCGGAGGATGCATCTGCCCCCCTCCCTGGCCCTAGCTCAGGCCTGTGATACCTCCTACTTTTTCAATTTTCATAATTTTCCTAAAAAATCCTTACTTTTAAAGATTTTCTCCTAAAACGCTTATTTTCTTCCATTTCCAATCTTGGTCATGGGCAAAGTGTTGTCGCGCTGTTGATCATATTTTTCTGCAATTGCTACACTGACTCCCGTTTTTCCAATGATAATTTATCACAAAAATCATGATTTTTCATGAACCATTAGACTGATTTCAAAAATTTGAACTGTGTTATATCAACGTTAGCCATTCTAACACAGCCATACTAAATTTCAGTTAATTGGCTGATATCTAAATTAGGCTTGGCTTGCTAAATATGTATATACACAAGAAATCGACCGGTGGAGAAGTGCTTAATTGAAGAGTGGACACTTCATTCGATCCTGGTGAAATCTATTCGCCTAATGGGTACCGAATGCAATGTATAAAATCACATGGGCACACTGGATCATTAGTGTTTGGATGCATGCCGTACTCTGGCACAGTGATGGTAGTCTTGTGATGAGGTAGAATATTTTGTCTGCTTTGGAGGATGATTGCATGCGACATTTCATTGATCAGGCCCGCCCTGATTTAATAGCCGAAGCCAACTACTGGCCATGCCCCATTGCATGCATGCTATTGCTACAGTACACTGTAGGCCGTGGCCCAAGTAATTCCAAGTTGTTCTTTGCTATCTATCATGTGTTGCGACCTAACGCAAAAAAGAACGTACACAGAGTAAAAAATAACATCTTTATTCAACAAATGGCTCATCACAAACATGACAAGATTGGCTACAGTTCTAACATTTTTAAATGTTTCGTATTGTACCATATTATTTCCGTATTTGTATTAAAATACAAATACAATGTTACACTTCCAAAAGTTGGGGACTGAGTCCCGGAGGCTGCATGTTTCCTAGCTTTTATAACACTGGACGCTTAGCAACGAACCATGACAACAGACCACACCCTGTAAGGATCCAGGCCTCAAGTCTCAATACGATTCTTCATAGAGTTTAGGGAAAACTGAAACATACAAAGTAAATGAATTACAATTAAAACAAATCATACAAATTACACAGCATATATACATTCGCTTCAATTACACTGGATGTATATATTCACTAAAATTTCTAAACTTGGCATCTTCCATCATACTGTACAGCAGCGGTTCCAGAGGACTTATCCAAAAATTGGGATATCAAACTTCAACCGCACACCGATCTCACCAAGACTCAATTTTTCTCTCGACCATACACCAATTCAAATGGTTATCCAAAAGCCAACCTTATTAAATATATCACATACTTTTACAAAATGTCACCTACCCTCAGCAAATACGACAGTCACAGTCAATCAACAGTCCTCAACATTCACCGACCTTGGCTAAATCAAGTCTGCCCTTCATACATGCCATAAACACTACACATGACCTCCACCATATTTCCTAACAGTTCAAAGAAAGAAGGACTTAACTCGAGGATTAAAACATTGTGTTTATTTACAAGTGTATTAACCCTTTCGCGTCCACATACTTTTATAGTGTACCGTAGTCTCTGGCCGCATACTTTTTTGGAAGAATTCAGGAAATGAATTTTTTTGCTAAAAACATCATAGAACTTTTATTGCTTGGAATATGAAGATGAAACTTTAACAAACTAATGGCAAGACCTTTAGCTACATGAACATAGTCAAAGTTTTCAAAAATTTTAACCCCTTGGGGTCTAAAATCTGGGGTCATTCGGTGCAAAAAGGGAAATTTTCCTTTTTTTCACTTCAAAACTTTTAGAAAGTTTATTTCACTCAATACAGCTTTGAAATTTTTAGGAAATGATGATAAGAACATAAGCTAATAGCATGTAGTGTTTCAGGTCAAAAGATTAACCCCTTGTAGGCAAAATATTATAGTAACTGAGTGCAAGGGTCGAAAAAATTTTCAAATTTTTCAATGATTATGAACGGTTTTGAAATGAATCAAAATGGTTTACCTTTAGTTATTTATCACTGAAAACATTAAATTTTGGGAGGAAACATTCAAAGAACAATATAGAAGACAAGCTTTTGTTGTATCCCCCCCTGGGCTTGGGGGTCGTGGGGGGTCGTAGGGGGCATGATTCGGATCATAGCTGATAAATGCTAAAAAAAGCTCTTTTCAATTACCAGCTTGTTTGTTGAATTAATTAGGCAGATGTATGCCACAGCTTGAAGCAGGGGGTGATGTGGAGGGCTACCTGGCACTTAGGGCATTGGACTGATGACTCCGGCCTGGGGGGAGCACGTGGAAGGTCGTGGTTCACAACATATGGATTTGGATCCTTTCGACATTGTGCACAAATCCGCAACTTCCTCCGTCTCTTCACCCCAGGTGTAGCATCCTGAAAAGGAAGATCTTCAGGCCAATGCTCAGAGTATCTTGCCTCCAGCCTCACAGCATCTCCTGCATCAGAGAATCAGAGGTTCAGGGCTTGCACTTTGATAATCCATCTGATCGTCTTCATCGTCGCTATCTCCCCCAAAATCATCTTCAGAATCCATATGCATAAAAATCTGGGCTATCTCAGTTTCCATCTTTTCTGAAAAGAATACCGGTAAGTGTTTTCTAACTAAGCCACTTTGATTTGGCTCACAAAATACCTGCAGGGACAAGTGCACCTTGATGATGAGAAACATTACAATATATATGTCCTGTTATACTTCAAGGTTTGGGCCACTCCAACAAAAAGGTACCTGAAGCCTTCAAACACCCATACCTTGGCAAATCACAATCCTCAGGATGCATTTGAGATCACTGAGAAATGCATAAAACATGCAAGAGAGAAAAATATAGTGTACAAATCGTATAATCTGATGAAGAAGGGAGGCTGTATAGCATAGGCCTGAACTGTTCAGCACGTCGCCTCACAAAAACATCACTAAAACCACTCAAATCCTAGCTAAAACTGGCAATCAATGTATTTCTGAGACTTCTGGACTTAAAACTACGTGTTAGTAACAGTTACATGTGTAAATAGGGCTTTTACCTGTGGCTAGCAAAATCGAAAACCAGGAACAAATATCACACCATGCCCGACTAAAAGGTCAATACCAGCTCCCAAACCGCCAATATAAGGTGTCAAAATTTGTATAGATGGCGATACTATCTACGAAGCAGACAGTGTGCTCGTATTTTATCCCTAGTACACATAGTAGGCTCTACAAGCATTTGAATCAGGGAAGATAGGGTCCCGGACATGGCCGGGAGCGGCCGTCAACTGTTGGGAACGCAACCCGGCAATGCCCGGGAGCGGACGCGAAAGAGTTAAAGAGACCATACATGAATGGTCTCTTTAAAGGGATCACAATGGTACATGGGGGAAATAGTTACACACCCACACTCTCGTAAATAACAATTCGCCAATAGAAAACCCCTTTAGTAAAACCACGGGAAAAGTGATGAACCTCTGACTTGGCAACAGTGGCAGACAACATGTCAAGAATAATTACGCGACACTGGGTTTAATTAATGCGCAAGCAGAACAAACGATCATGTGCTAAGTCACCGTCACGTGATATCTAAAATTGTCAAAACGGCAGCAGTATCTGATCCGTCAAATTTTTGAAAATTAAATTAAATTATGGGTTAGTCATATCGAGAGGGCCTCACTTGATGCAATGCCCCTTCATAGGCATGTCAACCATAAAATAGAATTGTTGCTGCAGAATATTTCCACGTAGATGACCCACTCACGAAATTTGCCAAAAATGTTCTACACACAAAAATGTTCTGTTCTACAGTAACATCCATCCCATTTGCAATTTTTGAGAAGGGCGAGTGTGAGTTTTCCGTTATAGTAATCGCGCTCAAATTCGTGTTAACACTGCATCAGAAAAAAAGTTACTCATCAAAAGTCTTTGGAATATATTTACCCCATTAGTTTGGGTGATAATGGTGAGAACTTGCATCCTTTTAAGCGAACTTGTCGCAATGTCGCACATTTTGTGTTTCAAGTTCTTGTCTTGGAGTATTGTCAGTGCAAAGCGCAGTAACTCCTTATCAATGCTGGCTATCAATACCCCTTGGACTTGGTCCTGACCTTGCATTTATTGGTTGTACATATGTTGTGGCCATTTATCTAGCTGCTCAAATGGTTTGTCACAACATATAAAAGTAATTGATGTAAAGATCACGACTGCATTTACTGGTTGCCCCTAGTTTGTGAATGTCAATTACAACTCTGAACCCCCCCCCCCCCCCCCTATCAGACATTCGACATTTATTCGACACCTGGGAAAAAAGGGGTCGTCCAGGAATCGTCAGTTTCTCACCCAGAGCACAAGATCCTTGCTCCAGGAATTCAGTGCTTCTTCTTTTTTGGAGCTTCAGAGCATCAAAGAGCAGTCTGGATGCCAATGGTCTTCGTCAACACGTGACAGGTCCAACCCATAAAAAGGGACACACGTCAGACATTGTTATAACAAATGATACGAGCGACCTTGTGACGAATGTATCTGTTACGAAACCGGACCTTTTCGATTCAGATGGCAACCCGTCAGGTGATCATTATGTGGTTTCTTTCGACACAGTGTATGATAAGCCAAGGAATCTAAAGCAGGAGGTATCGTACCGAAAGCTGCGAGCTATTGACACTGACGCCTTCAGAAATGACATCATGGGGGCAGCAGGGTTGAATTCGAAGAAAGGATCTTCAGAGGATTTAGTTGAAGCATACACATCGAGTGTTAAGACGCTAATCGATTCCCATGCCCCAGTTTGTAAACGGACTATCCATCTTCGTCCAAACGCACCTTGGTACACCGAGGAATTACGTGACGCTAAGCAGGAAGGCCGACGCCTCGAAAGGCTGTGGAGAGGAACGAAACTAGAGGTCCATCGCCAATGTTTCAAGCCCAGTGTCGTGCAGTTAACATGATGTTACTGGATACAAGACGATCGTACTTCAAGGATTAGCTCACCCAGTGCGATGGAAACCAACGGAAAATCAACCAGGTAGCGAAGCATCTTCTGGCAGATTCGAAAAAGCCAGTGTTACCAGAACATGTTTCAAAAAGTGAACTTGCCGAAAGATTTAACAATTTCTTCTCTGAAAAGATTGTCAAGATCCGAAATGGAATGCAACGACTGCCGAACATTGTTGAAACGCCCGCTTGTAACTTGTGCAGTGAACTCTCAGTCTTCAATCCAGCTACAGAGGATGAGGTAAAGAAGACCATCATGTCCAGTGCATCAAAGTCGTGTGCCCTAGATCCACTACCAACCTGGCTTCTAAAGGACACAGTTGATGAATTTGTTCCCATAATCACCAAAATTGTAAATCAGTCTATGGCGGATGGCGTAGTTCCCAAGGACTTAAAGCATGCACATATTCGACCATTGCTTAAGAAGGCAGGCCTAGATAAGGACACTCTAAAGAACTGCTGCCCCGTGTCTAACCTTAGTTTTATTTCGAAAGTTCTTGAAAAGGTTGTGGCCAAAAGATTGGACGATCACCTACAGGCCAACTCTCTACGTGAGCAATACCAAAGTGCTTACACGCCGTTCCATTCTACGGAAACCGCTCTTCTCCGTGTTCAGTCGGACATTCTTGACGCCCTCAACAAAGGGAATGCAGCTGGGTTAGTAATGTTAGACCTTTCAGCCGCCTTTGACACGCTTGATCATAATATCCTCTTGGAACGATTACGTGTGCATTTCAACATCAAGGGTGTGGCCCTCCAGTGGTTCAACTCATATCTGAACGACCGCTACCAGTCCATCAAAATTGATGATGAGTTTTCGTGTCCGAGATTACTTCAGTTCGGTGTACCTCAGGGTTCGGTCCTCGGCCCGAAGCTATATACAATGTACACCAAGCCATTGGGTGATTTAATCCGACGACATGGACTCAACTATCATTTCTGCGCGGACGACACGCAACTGTACATTTTCCTTGAAAAGAACAATGCGATGAGTCAAACCATTCAGATTCAGCGACTTGAAGCTTGCCTTAGTGAGATTGGTACGTGGATGGAGAGCAACCTTTTGAAACTAAACGGAGATAAAACTGAAGTTATGCTGTATACTTCCAAATTTTCCCGTGAAGAACCGATCGCCGTGAATGTTAACATCGACGGGTTGTCTATTTCTCCGGCTGAATCAGTTCGAAATCTCGGTGTTGTTTACGAAATGAACACATCACTCCAGTTTTAAAAACACTACATTGGCTGCCAGTCAAATATAGAATTCTATTCAAGGTTTTATTGCTTGTTTACCGAGCACTTCATGGCACAGCACCATCATATTTATCCGAACCAGTCAATCTTTACCAGCCAACTAGGCCACTGCGCTCACAATTCAAACATAGATTAATTATTCCAAGGACAAAAAACAAAAATGGTCATCGTTCGTTTCAATGTAGTGGTCCTTACTTGTGGAACTCTCTGCCGGAAGATCTTGCTGTGATAAATGACTCCAAATCTTTTAGTCGTGCTTTAAAAATCCACCTTTTTAAATCAGCTTTTGACATTTAACCCTTTTGGACACTTTTAGTATGGACCCTTTTAACTAAAATGGACTTAATTATTATTTTCATATAGACATTTTAAAATGCTTGAAACTCTGTACAGTGCCCTGGAGCAAGCCTAGAGCTTGGACAGGGCACTATAATATACTGTATTTTATTATTATTATTATTATTATTATTATTATCACCTGTTTTTTACTTGTCAGAACAGTGAACGTCAGGAATGCCACGCAAATTCACATTTTTGACATGTGACGGTCTTTCGGTATGTTCGGCGGTCCCGTACGCAGGAATTCACCAAAGATCATCTTTGTTATTTTCAAACATTCGACGAAATTTGACGCTGATGTTTACTCAGTTCGTCAGAAATTCAACGCTTGGGATTTTTTTGGAAACCTCAGGATGCGACGCGGATGCGACGCGGATGCGACGCGGATGCGACGCGGATGCGACGCGGATGCGGCGTCGCATCAGTGTGGACCCCTGAAATGGGGGGTTCAGAGTTGTAATTGACCACTGCATAACAACAATGTAACTTTTTATGTGGGTAGAAAAAGATAACATGTACAGCGAGCATTACAGACCAATAACTCTTTCACGATGTCAACTAAACCCAGTCAGCTATGACACCAGCTGCCCAGGGTTGTCTGAAAAACACTTCACTTTCCTAATACACCAACTCAATGTGCTCACGGGGGCATATGCCATGCCTTGCATTGCTCTTGTTGATGAATAAACTCCAGTCATATTTCCTGTAAACGAAATGATGAAAGCGTTCGAGTGCCCAAACTGCACCTAGCAATTCGCGCACGATATTGCTGTACTTTGATTCAGTGTCTTTGAGCGTGCGTGATGCGTAACATACAGGTTTTGAATCCTGGAGAAGAACAGCTCCAAGACCCCTTAGAGATACGTCACTCTGTATGCAAGATGGCTTTTTTGGATCGAAGTAACTCAATACACGAGTGGATGTGATGATTTCCTTCAGCTTTTCAAAGGCTCTTTGGTGCTCTGGGTTCCACAGATACATGTATGTGGATTCCTTCCTTGTCAAGTCACGTAGTGGAGTGGCTACAGGCGCAATCGCTGGATCAAAACGATTCAGATAATTGACAAGTCCGAGAAATGATTGTAATGTCTGAATATCCTTGGGGGGTTGCATATCTTGAATGGCGCGAATTTTGCCTGGGTCTGGCTTCAGGCCCTCGTGAGACAAGTGATGGCGATAGAATTATGTTTCTTCAACCTTGAATTGAAGCTTTTCACGACTGAACTTCACATTGTTAGCGCGAGCCTGATCACACATGTTTCTAAAGTTATTGTCATGACTTTCCTCGCCAGGTTGATTGGCGAAGATAGTGTCCATTCGCTGCTGAAAAACATCCTGTGAAACTACTAAACCAAATGGCAGTCTATTGAACTTGAATCTGCCAAAAGGGGTACTAAACGTAGTTAGTAATGAGGATTCTTCATCAAGAGGAATCATCCAATATCCGGATTTAGCATCGACAACTGTGAAATGAGTAGCCCGAGCCAATTTGGGCATGATGTTGTCGATTGTCCTCATGTTGTAATGTTCCCTTTTTGTGGCCTTGTTATGATCTCTAGGGTCAAGGCAGATACGAAGACCCTTGCCTTGCCCTTTATCAAGGATCACAAACGAGTTGACCCACTCAGTTGGTTCCGTGACTGATGAGATTATTTCAAGTTAGATTTGAAAGAGTCTTCGATATGTACAGCAACGGAACGTGGAGGGTTAACCACAGGAGTTGCTCCTTCTTTCAGCTGAATATGGTATGGGTCGCATACAAAGCATCCAATACCAGAGAATAAATCAGAATATTTCTCCAGAACTTTGTCCTTGATGAGCATTTACTGATCAGAATGTTTCTTGGTTTCAACACTTGGGTTGTCTTTACAGCACAATTGATGCAGATTAGATCCATATCCTTACAGGACCGACAACCAAGAATGATGGGCCCTTCGATATCAGTCACATCAAAATGTGTTTTCACAAGTTGGCCATTGTCACGGATGAATACCTCACAAGATCCCAAGTTGGTGATTTCAGTACCACCATGCGCTATTAGCTTTGCACACGGCGCATTCAACTCATGTTGAGGCATGAAAAGTTCCTTATAGTGCTTGACAGGAAGCACATTCGTTTGCCTATTATGACCACGACTTTGTTGAGAAGATTTACCATTTGCACTAAAAGTAGAATGGCAAGTTGCGGCAAAGTGGCCAACTCTAGAGCATTTCGAACAATTTGCGTTCCTGGCTGGGCATTCAGCCCGCAGATGACACGCATTTCCACAAAACCAACACGACTCCTTTTGTTTTGGTTTCTCAAACGTTGACTTTTGACCTTGAGAGAATTGTGTGTCCTTCGGTCTCGATTGTTTATTCTTGTGTTTTCGGAACTCATTCACTTCCTGTTTGATTTCCTGTGATAAAATCCATCGTCCTCCAAGTCATCTCTTCAAATCAAGGTATATTTAGGACAGCAAGATCAAACCCGCTTATTCAATACCCTACTAACTCTTACAGAGACTTCACTCTGGTCCAGTCGGGAATAGATCAAAACCGCGCGATATTTCTGTCAGTTTTTGAATTTTTCCATTTCATGTTATTTAATGATGTGTCTGCACACTCTGGAATGGCAAGTCACTGGACAGCCCTCAGCTGCTAATAATGCCCTTAATTAAATGAGTGGTCCTTTAACCCTTTGCCTCCTGAGCCACAACCCACCTGGGACACGAGAGCACTTTTTCCATAATTTTATTTACCTGTGAGAAACGTCATGAGTATCGCCATTGTGTAGTTCTAATGGCCGCCGACTGTTTGTACTGGCAGCACGAATCATTAGAGCAGTTAAGAAGGTTGTTAGCAGATGGCAGTTCTATGCATTCACTTAAAACGCAATTTGTTTGAGGCGTACCCAGTACGCGTGACGTGTCCAGCGATAGTAAATTACTGCGTACAGGGTACGCATTATGTAGGCAAAGGGTTAACAGTAACTGAATGATATGACATTTGTTTTTTCAGCACAATAAACGTGGAATGGTGTCTATGGCTAACAATGGGGCAAACACGAATGGTTCTCAGTTTTTCATCACATATGCCAGGCAGCAACATCTTGATATGAAATACACAGTTTTTGCCAAGTGAGTAATGATAGATAGAAACATTGCGATTTCAACCCTCAATATGTTTTCACAGGCTGCAGCCCATATATCAGTGATGGATCGGATTTTTGAAAGGTCAGTGTTTAATTTCGAAAAGAAAACTGCATAAGTCGCTGATCCGATTCACCAGATCACACGAGGTAATATTCTCCGGCCTGAAAACTGCATAAGTTGCTGATCCGAGTCACCAGATCACACGAGGTGATATTCTCCGGCCTGAAAGCTAGAGACGCAGAAAATCATCAAGGCCTTTACTACTGTTGCTAACAATAGTTTATCCGTGAATGTTATGTCCACATCGTTTGGGGCTCTGGAAGGCAAACTACTGGTTTGATTTATTAAAGTTTTATATTGGTCTTCACCCAAAAACCAAACATGATTTTTAAATTTTAGTAACCGTGGTTACGAAAAATATTTTTGTATGCATTTGTGTACATTGATGTACTGCATTGAATTTGGACATTTTCCACTCTGTATGGTTTATTTCTCAACCAATCTGGATGAAATGCTGAGGTTTTAATTTTATTTAAAGTCCATAAGCTCGATTGTCAATTATGAAAGAGAAATACCAAGAAACACAATATGGCCTCTCCGGGGGGCCCTTTAAAAATTACTATTGGGCTTCATTTCTGCACTGAGAATGCTGAACCCCTACAATCCTGTTTGTTTTTGAGGCAAGGATCAATAACAACCACTTCAAAGACGTCCAACCTCCAGAGCCCCAAACGATGTGGACATAACATTTCCAAATGGACTATTACTAGTTCTGTAGGCCTAATTGTCAGTCATGTGTTGAGGAGGTCTTTCCATGGGCTGCTTAGGTCTCATTAGGGATTTTTTTTATTCATGCATGACCAACCCCTAACCGTAGTTCCTAGAAAATCATTGATTCTTGGTCCTCGCAGTATGTCAGTGTGGATTAAGTGGTTGGTTTGGCAAAGACATGTTATTTGGAGTTTCTGAAAACTGGAGCGCTACTCAATAGGCGGCTAACGAGAAACAACGCATTTTACTGTTGTTGCCAACGAATGTATACACTGAACTTGGGATGTGCATCGGGCCTGTGTTAAAATGCCGTCCAGTGCCAGTTGCTGCATTTTTCGCTGATTTTGGCAAAATTCAACATATCTGAAAATTTCAATGGTTGACCCTAGATTTTTTTTTGATTTTTGTGAAGCGTAAGCAACTGTCTTTCACAGGAATATGGTCACTGTAAGAATTATACAGGAAGAAATGTATAATATTTGGGGTTTTCCGTGATTGTCCGACCCAATTGGCATTTGGGATGGTGAACAGAGCTAGGAGCCAATGCGACACTGATGATTTAAAGAAATATAATGCCCGATTTAACAACCTGCAGAATCAGGGAAATTGGCCGTTTCCAGTGATATACGACACAAATGGGTTGTCCTCATGCAATCACATTGGAAACGCATTTTAAAATACATGTTAACGGGGCACGTCATCATCGCGTACATTTGGGAAAAACTCCCTAACAAGACCACAATCGCTTTGTTGTGACAAATATATTGAGTTATTTAGAAATAACTGCCTGTCTTTGAAGTTATAAGCTGCAACAACTTTAATTCCAGGCAAAATTTTTATATTTCCTTCGTTCATTAGACATTGAGCACTTTTGCTTTTAGGTGAGAATCAAATGATAAAAAAACATTTCCAGGCAACTTTTCTGTAACCGCTTAGTGGAGAGCACTGCAACTTTTAGAGATGATGGACGATATGTGTGTGATTTGATTTTTGGCTCACTGTAGGGAAGTCTATGCAACACCGCAGTGTCCGTCGTCCATCGTTGTCTGTATCCTGTTTCAAAAACAGTGGCACGTTTCTTAACCGCTTGGGCTGTGAACTTGAAACTTTGTACCCAGGCGCAGTGCAATATTTCGCTTATTGGCTCACCATAGGGGAGTCTATGTAACAACGCAGTGTCCGTCTTCCATAGTCGTCCTTCCGTCGTCTGTATCCTGTATTAAAAACAGTGGCACATTTCTTAACCGCATGAGCTATGAACTTGAAACTTTGTACACATTATCATATCTAGCTAATCTTTCCTAAGTATCATCCATCAATACTTCAAGACATGACATTTGGCGACGAGGATAAACTAACTTCTAACAAAAGTACAAAGTAATCAGTATCACGCGTGTATTCGTGCATAAATCGACCGTAGATCGAGGCAGAATCCTGCTCGTGTAGTTGTGTACATCAGTGTACATAACATACATTATCGGATCGGTCAGTACAGTGCTTCGTATCTATAGTGCTGTGCAGTGGACAATATTCGGGTAAACCTTCATTATGTCGCTCAAACCAAAGCTAGCGGACTTGGAACATTTTTTTTCTCTTGAATCAAGGGAGACTGCAGCATCACATTGGGAACAATACATCAAACGGTTTGACAACTTTTTAGTTGCCACCAATATCACTAATCAACTCGGGCAGAGAGCAATGCTGTTACACTGTGTGGGTGAGGAACTGTTCACAATATTCCAAAATATTTCTAATCGAGGTGATGCTGATAATTACGCTGCATGCAAGGATGCAATCCAAGCTTATTTCCAACCAGCCAAGAACATTGAATTTGAAACCTATACCTTTCGTCAGGCACGACAAAAGCCGGATGAATCGACTAACCAGTATCATGTTCAGCTCAGAAAACTGAGCGTACATTGTGAGTTCCATGATGTGGATCGTGAGATTAAATCGCAGATCGTACAAACTTGTCGTGACTCTGAAGTTCGTCAAAAGGCATTGCGGACCCAAACCTCACTTTGCAGCAACTCTTAGCCTATGCTAGGGCTAGAGAGGCTAGTGGGGTTCAGGCCATGGTTGATGGACAGGAGTCTGTAATTAAGAAAGTTGAGTCAAATAATAATCAATCAAAACCAAGGAAATTTGTACCCAAAGCAAAATCGAAGGCGAAAGACTTAACTTGTGGATTGTGTGGGGGACCATACCCACATGCTAAAGAATGCCCTGCAAAGGGAAAAAACTGCAATAACTGTGGTATTATGAACCATTTTGCTAAGGTTTGCCGGAAATCGAAACAGGCAAAACATGGGACTCAGGCTGGTCAATCAGCAAAACCTAGATTCAATCCGAAGAATAGACAGCATCATGTGGGTGATGATTATGAATACGACGATAATCAGAACCTGCCTTGGGAGAACACTTGGAGAACTTGTTTGGATCATCGGACTCCGTATTAAACAAGTTGTAAACAAGTGAAGAAAGCAGGCATGGGCGGAGTCACCTATCACGCCATATACCGTTGATGCTGTTATCAATGGTGTGGACATAACTTTCGAACTCGACACCAGGGCTTCGAAAACCATCGTGAGTCAGAGTGAATTCGATAGACTGTGCACCGGCACAGAAACTTTAAATCTTGAACCAGCTTTGATAAGGTTACGTACTTATACCGGCCAAGAATTTCGACCATCAGGCATGTGTGTAGTTCCTGTCACGTACGAGGACCAACAGACGGAGCTGCCTCTCCTAGTCGTGGCTGGAGATCGTCCAGATCTGCTTGGACGAGACTGGATGTCTAAATTGCATCTGAAGTGGGAAACTATTTTCGAGACTCATTCTGTGCGTGAGAAAAAATAAATCAGCGCATCAGTGAAATCAAAGTTGTGTTGTCGAAATATCGCGACTTGTTTAAACCAGGCCTGGGGCAGGTCGACGTGAAAGCAAAACTTCACATTGATCCTAATGTTGTACCAGTATTCATAAGCCACGTCCAGTGCCATATGCACTTCACGATGGAATCGATAAAGAACTTGACAGATTGTTAGCTCTCGGTATCTTGGAACCTGTGGCTCAATCAGATTGGGCTGCACCGATTGTGCCTGTTCGTAAACCAAATGGGCAAGTTCGTATCGGTGGTGACTTTAAACTCACTGTCAATCAGGCTACCAGGGGGACCAATATCCCATGCCAAAGATAGCTGACCTGTATGCCAAGTTGGCCGGAGGTCAGATCTTTGCAAACATTCACATGTCAGATGCCTACCTACAAATGGAGTTAGACGACGCTTCGAAACAGCTAGCAGTTATCAACACACACCGTGGTTTATTTTGCTATAACCGTCTAGCTTTCGGCATTTCTTCCGCGCCTGGCATATTTCAGAGAACAATGGACAATTTGTTACAAGGACTTTATCATGTCGTTGTGTATCTCGAAAATATCTTGGTTACGGGCAAGACCGCTCAGGAGCACCTGGCTAATCTTGAGAAAGTTCTGCAACGGTTGCTAGATGCAGGTTGGCTGCTAAGAGAAGAAAAATGTACATTCCATGCTGATGCTGTTGTTTACCTGAATTCAGGATTGTGAGTCCCGCACAGGATCCTATTGTCGATTGAGGCACAGCTTCACCGAGACTGCATGACGTATCCATACCAACTGAGGGTCTATATCTCGTGTCATCAAAGACAACCTGCTGTTCTACCTCGTAGCGCATAACCCTTTCGAACCTGAGCAACCGTGACACGGTTGATCTTGACCCCACCACAATTACCCGAGCAACCGTGGGTCGGTTGATGCAGAAGATCGTTGATAACTAGCAAGTTACGGTGCTGCCATCTTCGAACTGCCTATCAAACCAATGTCTACAATCAATGAAACCAGTCTCGCTGGTTTTGGGGATTCCCCACCGATATATACGGCCGTAGTAGACATTTGTACTCCATGCATTGTAGAGTAGCAGCGCGGCGATATGGCGGCAAAACGGAAAGCACATTTGTCTACTGAAGATGTTCTTGCGGTGCTCGATGATGATAGCGAGTCTGATTTAGACCTGGGGGGTGAAGATATGGAGCTGTCAAGATGGGGAAAACATTGATTCGGACTGGGAGTTCGACCACTTGGACCATGAATCATACAATCTTACATGTCGCAGTTGCGGGTGTGAAAAATTCAAAAACAGGGTGATCTTGTATTTTTTCACCTAAATATCAGGTAAAAACAATTTGTTTATCACAGTTTCAAAGTTCTAATAGTTCTAATAAAGATATAATAACAAAAGAAGTGGTTTTTACCTTTTATTTTGGCTGAAATATGAAATTATGTCGTTTTCTTCAGATTTTGAGGTTTTCGCCCAAAAATGAGGAAAATGTCCCCAAAATCATAATTTCGAAGATAATTGAAAAAAAAATGTGTGAAAATGAAGATGCCCCACCCCCCTACCTATTCCAAGCAGTTTTTGTTCGTGGTTCTTGAAACTAAGAGAGCCAAGAATTTTCAAAGTAAAAAAAATCACTTGCTGACAGTTTTGAGAATATGCTAATGAGGTCACATGACCTCATTAGCATTAAAAAAAAAAATTTTTCCCCACGAAAATATTCTCTATTCAGTTGTCTATCCAACCCAAGCAGTCATTTTCTTCTATCTCTCTTATTTTTAACACACCAGGCCAGCAGAAAAAAGCTTTAAAAATCCCCATTATGGGCCTGGGTAGATGGGTGGGTTAGGTGTTGGGTCCGAAAGGGTTAACTTGACACCTGAGTGCATCCAAAAAGGCTCCCAAGTTAAAGGTGTCCCCTTTGTCAATTTCCGCGATGTATCCCCGGATTAGACTGGGAAGTTTTTCCTCGATCACAGGTACCAATATTGATGCACATGCGTTCGTATCCACTTTGAGCCTAGCGAGGCTTCGTAAGTCTGTCATAACAGCATTGTAATGTCCTCAAACTTGAACCAGATAACTTAGGTTTGGCAGATGGATGAGACGTAGAGAATGGCACGCACAATCTTTCGATTTCTACCAAAGTTTTCTAACAAAGTATCTTTTATAACTGTGTAGTTTGCAACCGATGGCAAAATCGCTTTCACCGCGTCAAGTGTTCCTTTCTCCAATAATCCATACAGATAATCGAATTTATTGATATCCGACAAATCTGGATGTTTATCGACTTCCACTTGAAACCGTTACCAGAATGGCAACCACTCAGTTATAGTCCCATCAAACTTCGGCAATGTCAGTTTTGGCAACCTCGACATTTTTACACGAGTTTTATCCGGTGGTATGGTAGCTCTAGCTGGACCCGTAGTCACTGTAGCCTTCCTTTTCTCCATGAAAATCTTTGCCTTGGTGATTTTCATTTGATCAGCCAACGCCTGTTCAGATGTTTCATACACTTCAACTTTTGCTAGAGACTCGTCAAGTTCCAGCAACAGGAACTCGATTTTCATGTCCATTATCTGCAAATCCTTGATCTTTTCAAGTAAAATGTTCAAAATCGATTGCACCAACTCAAAATCGTCCACGTCTGCAATTACTTTGTTGACGACACCTTAAATTTTCTTGGCAACCATCGTGAAAGTCCTGCATTTACTTCTACGCTGGAACCTCATTTCACTCAGCTCGTCTAGGATCCATGGCGGCATGTTGTTCTATTTAGATAGCAATCCTGGTCACGGCACCATTTGTAATTCTCCAGCTTCAAGAAACACATCCAAACACATTGGTTCTATATACCAGTCTGATTTATTTGCCAACACACAGCCCAATTGGGCACACATAATGACATTATATAAACCAACAAACACTTCACCACAATGCATAAATTGAACTGGTCCCACAATAGTCAATAGAATTCCACAATCCCCACCCGGTCGTCCCTCCCTTAGACCCTACCAGGGCTCTAGCCCTGCGCGTAGAGGTTCTCTCCCTCCTCCAGAAGGAGGCGGTGCGGGTGGTGGACGATCTATCCTCCCGGGCTTTTTCAGCCACGTCTTCTTGGTCCCCAAGAAGTCGGGGAAGTGGAGACTGGTCATCGATCTGTCCAGCTTGAACCGGTTCCTTCGGGTGCTCAGCTTCAAGATGGAGACAACCAGATCAGCAGCAGTGCCAGTGCAGCCCAACGCTATTGCAATCTCGCTGGATCTCCAGGAAGTGTATCTTCACGTTCCTACCCATCAAGATTTTCAACCCTTCTTTCGGTTTTACTTCGAGGGAAAGATTTATCAGTTCCAGGCGCTTCCGCTCCGCTTATTTTCACTATAGTCGTATATATGGCGGTGCATTTTCTTAAATACTTGACCGCTCCTATCGACCTCGGAAGATGCGATATTGATCAACTTTTACTCAGGAAATTACATTGATTTACCTAGCGACCCGGTTATCGATCCTCAAGGTGCCAAGAATTATTATTTTTGTCCTTGGTCCTAGAAGAACGATCGATTAAGAGTGAATTATTTAAACAGCAATATCAACCTGATTATTGATCCTCAAATGCCAAGAAATATTATTTTGGCCCGTGGTCCGAGAAGGACGATCGATACAGAGTGTTGGTTAAGTAAATTATTAAACAGTTGGCTTATTGATCGTTAGTTTCTGAGGTCGAGCAGTTGCCGTATGCATTAACATTGCTACCTGTCCTGGAATCGGGTTCACATCCTTACATTCCCCTCGCTGCGGCGAAGCGTGTCCCTACGCTTCTAAAAAAAAAGGGGGGGTAATGCGGTGAAGCTAAACAGTTCCACGACAGATTGCAATAATTTACAAGTGGTGTACAAGTTACGCTACAATTTACACGGAGACACCCACAAATATTACACCGGGGCTGGTGGAAAATACCCATAACACACCTGTCCGGAGTTAACATGTCAACAATATTGTAATTGGGAATACAAACGAAGTGGCAAACACGCCGGCTTAATTACTCTGTATATATATATATGGCGTAGTGATTACTGTCCCGGTGCCTGAGGCTGATGGGGTGTTAATATCCCTGACAACCCTTTTGACACTAAAGGTATAGGGGAGGTCAGCGACATCGGTTGGCGAAGGGCACGGTGACGAGACAGGAGTAACGTCCTCAATTCCCTGCGGTTCTGGTGGAATTAAGGAGGTGCAATTCCGGAATGAAGTTAGCGACACAGCCCGGGCATTTGGAGAAATAGGCCATATGTAACGATGCCTGTATGCAATCCGGGTGGACTACGGTGTCGCAGCAAGACGCAAAGTATAGTGATGCGAAATGGGCCGCGTCTACTGTGGTGGCACATAAGAGGCAAGTCGCCGGTTGAGTTTGCCTATCCCAAAACGCGTTTACGGCTCGTAGGGCTGCTTCCAGGCGCGGTACGAGAACTTGAAACAGGGTATGGCAGTGTCGGTTGGTAATTAATGACGTCATAATATGGTGCGGGAGGTGATATTTGGAAGAGAGGGCTGTCACCCTGAGTGAGGTTGCCGGGTCAGAGGGACCAATAGTTAACAGAACCTGCTGAAGGACGTAAACATCGTCCTTTATTTGCTTTGGTAGTTTGATCAGTAATGTCAACATCGCTGTGCTCCGTAGGAGGCACGACAATTGAATAAACGGAGCGATGTTTCGCTGTTTTAGCTGGGCTAGTACGTTCATAGGGATCGTTAGGGATCATCAATTGGTCGGCTGTGAGATAGTCAGTCGAGTCGCCTGTGAAAGTCAGTGAATTGTCCGGAGTGACTGGAGGAAGGAGGGTCCACTCAGGCCTCGGTGGTGGGGGTGGTGGTGGTGGCGGTGGCGGTGGAGGGTCGTTGGACGAGGGGTTAGCGGGTGGTTCGGGGTGGATTACTGGCAACGTCAGTGTTCTTGGTATAGCCTAGGCATATACAATCTCAGGGGCCTGGCATTTTTAGCTCACCTCTTAGCAGAGGTGAACTTATCCCATACCGTGGCGTCCGTCGTCCGTCGTCGTCGTCGTCGTCGTCGTCCGTCGTCCGTTAGCAGGGCACGTTTCGTAACTGTTAGAGCTATTGAGTTGAAACTTGGTACACATGTACCCTTATGTAATGACACCTTGGAGACCAAGTTTCGGTCCGATTAGTTTCATGGTTTGGCCACCAGGGGGCCAAACGTTAAAAGTGAAAATATGCAATATCTCCCTTAATAGTAGTCGGGAAATTTTGAAAAAAATATGGTAGGTACTTCTAGCAAAGGTGCATCATATATCCTCCGGGTTTTTGATTTGACCTCCTTTTCAAGGTCACAGAGGTCAAATGTTGTAAATTGGCCGTTAGGATGTAACGATGGCACGTTTCTAAACTGCAATGACTATTGATACCAAATTTGGTACACATTTACCCCTTAGTCAGGTGATCTCAGGGACCGAAGTTTGGTCCAATATGATTCACCACTTGACCACCAGGGGGCAAAATCCAAAAAACCTTAAAAATGTGATTATTCCTTAACTTCTTGCCCGATTGCCACCAATTTGATATCATGGGTACATCTAACCACCATACAGTATATGTCACACAGGGTTTTAATTTGACCTTCTTGTCAAGGTCACAGAGGTCAAATGGCGTAAATTTGCCGTCAGACCGTAACTATGGCACGTTTCTTAACTGCAATGACTATTGATCACAAATTAAGTACACATGTACCCCTTGGTCAGGTGATCTCAGGTACCGAAGTTTGGTGCGATCTGATTTGCCGTTTGGCCTCCAGGGAGGGGGCCAAATCCTAAATTCTTCAAAATGCCTTTATTCCTAGTAATGACTTGCCCGATTGGCACCAATTTTATATCATAGGTACATCTAATTCTAACAACCATTCAATGTGTCACCCGGGTCGTCTTTGATTTGACCTACTTTTCAAGGTCACAGAGGTCGAATGTACTGTAAATTGGCCATTTTGGGGAAATTGTTATTGCTTGGACCTACATCAAACCTAACACTACATGACACAATACCATGCTCTTTATCCATCTTTCCTCCACATGAGGTGAGCACAATGGCCCTGGCCATTTCATGGAGTGGACCGATACTTATTGAAAGCTGGGCGGCGTGGGGTCACCGCGGGCTGGTTGGAAATTGCTGAGGAATCTGGGGTCAAAAGGGGTTCAGTGGTAAAATCTGACGCTCTAGGGGTCGACTCTTGGCTTTGAAGTTGTTGTCGGGAGGGTGGCTCTAACTGGTAGATGGGATTGCTTATGGGTAAGGCGACTTCTGCGGGCCGTATTTCAGGGAAGGGAGTGAGCATTCCATCTAGGTGCAGGTAAACACGGGTGAACTGTAAATCCTGAAGGATTTTTCTAACCAAGGTGGTCGACAGTAAGGGGACCCTAACCACTTTTGGAATGGTTATACCGAGCTCACGGAGTTGTAGGCGTATAGTAGCATGCCAATCAATATACACCTCGGCACGCAGGCAACGGTGTGCGTAAATTCGGACATGGCTACAGGAAACAGCGATGGATGGCATCGCGCGGATCACAGTCAATACAACATTCGGTTGCAAATGGGTAACGGGTAAGAAGCACGATCGATTATCACTCTGGAGGTAGAGAAGAATGTTTGCCTTTGTATCAGTGCGGAGTCTAATTGGGTTTGAAGGGTGAAAGAAACAAGAGCGTAGGAAAGTGAACAGGCGCTTAAGAATCCACAAGGCGGTGAGGAGGACCAATACATAAGTTAATGTGTTGGAATGATCGGGGAGTGTGAAGCCGTCGGTGTTTGTGTCGGGTAAGGGGGCAGAAGACAGACATGTGGGGACCACTAACGGGTCAACTGTAAGTGAAAAATTGCGGCGCGTCAATGTAAAGGCGGAAGTTAACGGTACTCTGGTGGCCACTGAGACTGCTAGCGCAAGCGCCCGATATTTGGCAAATAAGAATAAGAGGCCTACCATAGATAAACCAGCAATACTTAGGGCAATCATAATGAGCATGAAGTTTTGATTAGTCGGCTCAGGGAGTTTCTCGGTTTGGGAAAGTAGATAATCGGTGGTAGAAGCATAACTGTCGCTATTTTTCTTTACGTTGTTAGCCAATTTCTGAAAATCCATGCTAAAACCTTCATCACGCTCGATAGATTTGTTGAAATTGGCATCATTGAGCTTCCAAGGAGGTGTGTCTAACGCCTGGGAGAAATGAAAGGTGGTGTCTGGATCAAGCTGTTTTGCCAAGGGGGAATTTACAAAGCTTCTCGCCACAGCTAAATTGGTGGTATGCAACAGCTTCAATTTTGCATTTGGTTGACAGTTGGAAATTCTTCTAGGAATGAACGTAGTTTTACCTAATATGTCGCAGCCACACGGGGTGCGAATGTAGCAAAATTTACAACTTTTGAGGTTATAAGAGGGCAACCGTTCTGGGCAAACCACCTGCCATTTCTCGTCGATATTTGATAGCAACAAAAAATCATTTCCGATGTCTACAGCTCCGTTTTCCAAACCATCTGGGCGATACGCGAAGGAGCATAGTTTCATTACTAGGCCACCGTCATTTATGAAAATAGCGTAAGCACAAGAGGGATGTTCCCTGGAGCGCATGGTGGTCACCGTCAGACAATAAAGTATGTCATTTTCGCCCTTACAACCTAAAACCTGGTCCCTGGAGATGTCCGCAAAATATTTACGGTCAGCACTGACCGCTAGAAAATCAGGCGCGTTAGTGATTTTGGTTACGTTTGTTGAAGACGCATTAACTGGTAGGGCAAGGGTAAGGATTTGGTACAAGGCGAAAGTGGTGTCAATGGAGCTGAGGGGAATTTTCAAAGACACAAAAAGGGTTCGTCTCGATTTGGTGAACAGTACATTTTTACGCTGGTAATAATAGAGGGGATCGAAACGTGACAATTTGTACGACGGGTAAGCCTGCAATTGCAGCTGAATCTCTTGGAGAGATTCTTGGAGTTGTTTGACAGGTAGGATCGATGGACTAAGATATCCTCTCAACAATACTTCCACACCGTCTAACCAACGCTGACTAGCATCCATCATCTCAGCATCAAGAGAGTTTATAACACCTATATGGTGGATCATACTCATTAACATGTTCATTTCCGCCCGCATTTGAGACATATTATACTGCGCTAAAGCGGCCATTTGGTTGATAAGATTATGGTTGTCCTTTAGTTGTTGTACGATGTTGTCGAAACGTTGGTCCAACGCGTGCACGAATGAGACTAATTCCTCCGAGTTATGTCGAATAGCTTTTGACGAGGTAGCCATGTACTTTGTCATTGAATTAACATGTCTGTTGAGTTGGGCGATTTTGGATTCTCGAGCCAATCCGAACAGCGAGCGTTTCTTGGGACGTGCAGCCGGTCCTTGCACCTAGGTGATTCGTACCGGTATTAAGTTCATGATGAGATCGGTTTTCTCCTGAATTTGGGAAAGGGTAATGTTTCTGCGGCGGTCTGCTGCCTGAATTATCCGGCGAGCGTTGTTACAGGAATGATGACTGAGCCAGCAGATGGTTTTGCAGTCGAGCTCCGGAATGTCTGGTACAACCGCGGTATAGTCCGGAACATTGAACCGGTAAAGGTAAGTCCACGTAGAATGGCCTACATCCAAAACCGCGTGCTTGGAAAACAGCACTCCGACGTTATGGCGAAGAGTCATGTCATTTCGTCCGGTTGTTGGAAGGGGGGCGCACGATATCACTATGAAAAGACTCACCAAATCTCCCATTGTAGTTCTAGCTGCAGAGGTTGATGATGTACTGGCCATTGTAGTTAATTGGTAGATGAATATTTCTAACAGAATGTAATGAAGCGAAGGTATCCGAGGATCCGGGGAGCAGTATATTCCAAAGGGACTGAATAGGAAGGCTCCAAAGGTAATATATTTTTGAGTTTAGGCGAAGTATAATCCAAGAGCTGAGTGGAAGGGATAATCCGAATGAAGCAAGATGGTAATCCAAGGTTGCGTCAGGCAGTATTGTCCAGAGACTGGGCCAAAACCGGGGATTCAGGCCGTCTTAGCGGTCGGGGTGACGTAAGGGCACGAGCCGGTTACATAAGATTGTGTATATAGGGCTCACTTCTTTATTTTATCTTGCCACCGTTACCGAAGGAACGCCTAACGTGGTCCTGTTGATTGTTTTCGAGGCCAACCTCCGTATTTATCTCTTAATACGTAAGTAGATTACAACCGGCTATTGTTTTGGAACTGCTGTGATGATTTGACTTGGTTACTATGGTTAAGTGCTGTGTTTATTTTATTCCATTCGGCAAAACAGCGTTCAACTCGGGTCACATTGAGGTTGGAAATGCTGAAGGGTTTGTGACACATGGTTGATGAGTGTTGGCATTGGAATAATGTTGTGCTGCAAGCATGTTGTTATGTTTATTTTCGCCCACCAATTGGTATAAGCATGGACTCGGGAAATGGCAATGTTATTATTTCTTACCGAGGGAAGGCTATGACCACCTTGAGTGGGGGTGCCGACCGCAATAGCATTAATGAGTTCAAGTGCGAACACAGTCTCTACGTATTTACTATGCTAATGATGTGTTTTTTCCGGGGGGGGGGGGGGGGGGGGGGGTATCCAACGACGAGTTTAGGGTGCCATGGAAATTAAACAGACTTTCCTTTGGGTTTTTTTTACTTTTTGGCATCAAAATATTCTTTGATGAAGGGTTGTCATCGCCGGGATCGGGATCTGGGTGCGGCATAGGTCCGGGTTTTTCCTTTGTGTTCGGCGCCGCCGTAGAATCGTCTCCCGAGACAATGTTGGTGGGTGGCGTGGTCAGATATGGCGGTCTAACGATCTCAACCTCGAGGTTGTCAGGTGGGCCTATGAGATGTAGGCTTCGGTGTACATATGGTTTCAGACTGGCAGCATTGGCTGGGAATTTCAACGGTTTCCCGTCTACTGTTTTCAATAGAAAGGTGTCGGGGCCTGTTTGCTTATATATCAAGAACGGCCCTCGGTAGAGATGTAACAGCTTCTTTTGTAGGCCAACTGGTACCTGGGGTGTATACTTCATGACGTGCATTCCCACTGTGAAACCTGGGTTGTAACACTTGCGGTCGAAATATCGCTTCATGGTCTGACGGTAATGTTCCAAGTTAGCGTGTATGACTTCTTGCAGCAAACGTAGCTTGTCAGAGGTCTGCTGTGTATGTAACAACCGAAAATCATGGATCGATACCCTAATTATAACTACAACACGTCTGGATATGTGAATGTGGTGTTTATTTCTAAATGTTGTATCACTAAATCACAAGTTGTATGGGGTGTGCTTGTAGAGCATACACTATATACAAAGCACTACAGTCATGCTGACTCTCTACTTAGTTTCTTAAATTACAAAGATGTGGGCCTACTACCTACGAAATAAAGAACAGGGGGATTTTAGTAATATTTAGCTTGGACCATTGGGGGAGGCATAGCCAGGTTCATCACCTTAAAGTTGAACAAAATTGGAAATTAGATGGAGAAGAAAAAAAACATGTTCATGGAAGACATGTTGGAATTTTGTGACACCAGATTGAGGCTCAGTTCAATCAGGTCACAGGCCTACAAGCCTACAAAGGGTGTAACAAAAACTGAGGCCCAAATACAAAATGACCTAGCTACATGTATAAGCCTCAACGGTGGGGCTATTCTCATCCAATGGGGTCAGCTGTACATCAACCAGGGTACAAGGTATGTGTCCGTATAGGGCCTGGTATGGACTGATTCCGGTACTGGCTATGCATGGGGTACAGCATGAGTGACTGAAGATAGGTAGACGTCCCAGTCTGACAGTTTTGAATTGACGTAATGGGACAACATTTGATAAATGCGTTTTACGCCACTTTCGGCTAATCCATTGGCCTGCTGATGATATGGGCTGACAAAAACCGGTTTCACTGAGAAGAAACGCAACATCTGTCGTACTAGCTTGGACATGAAACAGCTGCCTGAGTCTGAGACAAGGTACTTTGGGGTCGGATGTCTCATAAGAAGTTGATCATAAAACACTTTTGCTACCGCTTCGGCCGTCGGGCGGGTAATCGCAGCAGTTTCACAGTATTTCGTGAAATTATTGGCCATGACGACAATGTACCGTTTCTTGGTGGCATCAGTGAGTTTGAGTGGCCCTAGTAGATGCCAGTGGACATGTTCAAAGCAACCATAGCTCACGTTAGGTTTCAGTTCTGGTCTAACGGGTTTAGATAGGGCCTTGCGTCCGGCGCAACTGTGACAACTCAAGACGTAATTCTTTACGTCGGAATACATCTTGGGCCAGTACTACGTCTGAGAAAGCCTTGGAAACAGTCCGTTTATTCCGTAGTGTGATCCCACGGGATCGTCATGTAGGCTTCTGAGAATGGACAGCCGCAACGGTTCTGGGACAAAGAGTTGTTTGTATAACTCGCTGGTGTTGTTTATACGTTGCCCATGGGCTAGGCGGTACAAAATGCCAGTATCGTTTTGAATGAACAGGTCAGCGTTAATGATTACCTGTCTGGCAAGGGTGTCATCTTCAGGAAGTACGTGGTGTTCAAGATACTGAATGATGTAATTTGATTCAGCGTCTTCGCGTTGGAGGCGATGCACGTCCTGCAACAGTGATTCATTATCCATGGCCAAGACGGTAGTTTCCCGTTGGTCGTTTAGCGGAATGTCATCAGCGTTTTGTTGGGGAATATCTGTTACAAACAGCCTGGGGAATGCTGAGGGACAAGAGTAACTTGAGTTACATGGCATTACGGCCGAGATGGAAGCATTTCCGGGTGCTATCAGGTCGTCTTGGTCGTTGTAGCGGGTTGAGATTGGGGGTCTGTGTCCGCACCTTCGAGACGGTCAAAATCAATACGTGACAATGCATCAGCATGCTGTACGTTTTGTGGCTTGCGATATACAACTTCGTAGTCCCTGGAGGCTAGTATCATAGCATACCTACCAAGGCGTCCCCTGGGTGCCGGGATACCCTGTAGGTATTTCAATGCTAAATGGTCAGTGCAAATTCGAAAAGGCCTTCGATCGAGGTAGTTGCCATAATACTCAATGCCAAACAAGATCGTGGTCAGCTCCTTGTCGCTGATGCCTCGTTTGCGTTCTAATTCTGTTAGCCTTCTTGCAGCATAGCATATGACTTGTTCTTGACCTTCATCATCGCTCTGGGACAAGGTCGCTGAAATGGCGTCATTCGACGCATCCGTGGTGAGAATGAATGGCCGCTCCCAATCGGGGAATGTGAGGACAACGGGGGAGGATGTGAGCGCAGATTTGATTGCAGTAAAACTCACCTCGCAGTCAACCATTGGGCCGGATATTTTAGCGAATTGATATATGAAACGTCTAAAGAATGATGCCATGCCGAGGAATCGTCTGATTTCTTTGACTGTCCTTGGTCTTGGGTATTTTGCTATGCTCTCACACTCCTGTGGGGTCGGTTGGATCCCATCTGTGCCGACGATGTAACCCAAATACTCGAGCTTGGTAGTAAACATTAGACATTTACTAGCCCGTAGTTTCAAGTTTGCTTCTCTCAGTCGGGCAAATATCAAGCGGAGGTGTTCTATGTGTTCCTCAAGTGAGCTACTGGCCACCAGAACGTCGTCAACATAGCTCCAGCAAAATTTGTGTAGGTAGCCCGCCAGGAGGCGTTGAATGAGTTGGGTGTATGAATTTGAGTGGTGGACAAGCCAAACGGGAGATTTCGGTACCTGAACCGTCCCAGATGGCAGACGAATGAGAGGATATCACGAGATTCTTTCTCAACTGGTATGGAGTAAAATCCTTGTAGAAAGTCTAGAGATGAGAATATAGCTGGTTTTGTCATTCCGATTTCGTCATAGATGCTGGAAATTAGGGTTAGGGGGTAGCCGGATTTGACCACTACCTTGTCAATGGCTCTAAAATCCACTACCAGTCTGGTTGTGTTGTCCTTTTTGGGGACCACGAGGACCGGTGATGCCCACGGTCCAGAGGAGGGCTCTATCAGTTTTCGTCGCAACAGGTCTTTGACGTGTTTTTCAATTTCTTGTCTCTGGTACATTGAACATTTATACGGTGGCTTATGAATTGGGGGTGAGCCGTCTGTGTCTATGTGATGGTAAACGAGGTTAGTGGTGGTCAACTCGTCAGATGAGTTTGCAAAACAGTCTCTATTTTCCTTTAGGAAACTCATCATTTCTACCTTTTGTTCGGTATTGAGGGCCGATCCATGCAGGGAAACTGCGGGGTATTCGTCGGTAACATACTCTGTTGGTATTGGGCCAGGGCTCCAGTCGTCCTCTTTGAAGTTAATGTCTGGGTCTGAGTCGTGATCTAAGATTGGTGGGGTAGGCTTTGGAAGCTGTTTAGCCTGGGGGTCTTCAGAGTCTGCGGGGTTACCGCTGTCGGTAAGGAGGGGACGGACATACGGTACCGGGGTTTGCTCGGGCACGAACTCACCAATCTTCATGTTTCGGAATAGCCTAAGGGGAGTGCTTCGTTTATTGATGACCGAAAACTGGAGGTGACAGTCCTCGTCAGGGAGGCACTACGTCTTGTGAATGGCGTGCCCGTACTTGTGTTCGAGGTCGTCTGGGACTTGAACATAGCCTGTGACAGTGGGTTGAACGTCTGTCATTAGCATGCCTAGCAGACTGGTATGGGTGTCAGGGTCAAGTATAACATTTTGTGTTAGGTGGACCGGATGGCGTGGTGCCTCGACAAGAGCTACAGTACTGATGGGGCTCTCCTGTCGTCTGAGGGGGGGGGGGGGCCTCGTTACCGATTTGTAGCTGCATGGTTTTCCAGCATACCGACGATTAGTGTGTTCTAGGAAATCAGCTCCAAGTATCATTGGCAGTCCGAAGTCTTTGCAAATGTAAAACTCAAACTTTACTGCTGAACTAGGAATTCGGAGTGTTACCGGTACGGTACCTAATAGAGCTACGTTTTGGCCATTTACTGACTGCGCGCAATGAAACCTCCCGGGCGATGCTAGACTGAGATCGAAATTGGGGTCCCATGTTTTGAGGAGGTCGTAATGAATAAGGTGATACGGAGTTAAGCTGTTAACAATTAAATTTTATAAATCACCTTTAAAACGAATGTTGGATTTTAACGTTTAGGGGCTAATTATTATGACGAAAGCAAGTAAGCTAAATTGTTATTATACTGTTGTAGCAACAGGGGGACAGAAATGGCAAGATAAATAAGGTGTGTGATGTTACTCTCAGAATTGTTTGTAGTACGTGAGGTTATCGGGTTTAGATATTTTATCAAGGGAGGCGATGTTGATACCTTGACCAAGTGATGTAAGATGACGTAACATATACCAATTAAGCCCGTTTCGTGGGCCGGCCACGTCACTTGCACCAGAGTGGAATATCACCGTCGTCTAGGGAACATTGTAACATCAACAAGAATTGTTTAAAAGTCTAGGGGTCTCCTTCCCTCGAGAGAGACCGGCAGATGACTTCATAGAAACAACATCCTGTATCATATTCAATCATCTATCAAATAAAAGTTTAAAAGACAAGAAGCCTCTCTCCTGCTAGCTAGTCTTCCCAACTCAGCAATTCTCCAACAAGCCAAAACTCGTAAACAAGATCCCGTAACACTGGTGGAGACGCCGGATATTCAAGTTGGAGAAGCCGAACTCACAAGTTCAATATTCAATATGGAAGTAAATGTTATTACCCGCACTGGGGAGGATACCACTGATGCAAAGGAGGATGAAGGAGCCGTTGGACCAGGAACCCCAGCTCGAGGTGCACAGGGTGACCCGCGATTGATCGACATCTTGAGAGGAATCAATGCCCTCCAGGACAGAGAACAGCCAGAACAGATGACGTCCGCACGGCCCCCACTCTTTTAAGGTAGGGTTGGCGAAAATTTTTCTGAGTGGTTAGCAAAATTTAACTTTTATTGCGACTTCCAGCGTTGGAAGGACACTAAGAAACTCGCAGCTATTCCCCTTGCCTTGACTGGCATGGCTTGGGATTTCTACTCAAATCTCCCCGAACGCAAGAAAGCGACCTACGCTGCTCTCACACAGGCTCTTAGGGATAAATATGATACTGCCAACCTAAGGTGGGTTGATGAGCAAAACTTACTAAGTAGAAAAATGGGTCCAAACGAACCACTCGAAACATTTCTAGAAGACATAACCGCTCGCTGTGCCAAACTTGGCAAGACACCGGCTGAAAGGTTGAACCCTTTCATCCACGGTTTATCACCTAAACTCAAAGCATTTGTGATAGCAAAAAATCCAACCACAATCGATGAAGCAATTTTATATACCCGATTAGGGGAATCAGTAGGCCAAATTGATAGCGCACCTGCAGCTGTCAATACTATTGCAACAGAGTCTGAGGCTCGCAATGACACGCTTGTCAATGCAATCTCCTCACTTCAGAAGGAAGTGAAATCCTTGAAGTTTAGCCCAAGAACACCGTCTACTTTTGATCACAGGAATAGTTTCCAAAACAGAAATACATTCCCTCGAAATTCTGGGCAACAGCGCGATTTTTCCTCTGTGGGTCCACGGACCTGCAGATTTTGTAAGCGCAGTGGCCATGTCGACACTGACTGCCGTACCAAGGCATACTGTATTCAGAATGGTCTGTGCTTCAAATGCAGGCAACCGGGCCATGTTTCTAGAGATTGTCACAAGGGCATGAGGTCGGAAAACTAGACACTGTTCGAACACTTTTAGGGGCTCCGTTCGGGCAGGGTAATAAACCTTTTGAACACCAAACAGAATGGTCTAGAGTGAGTGAGATTGAATCTTTCTTTGACAAAACTAGTAGTGATAGAAATTGTGAACTTGTTAGAACGATGTGTGAACAGAACTCACCAGTTAGACTACAGCAGTTTGGGTTTATTCAGCCCCACCAGTCAGTTGATGAATTAAGTAATGTGTCATATGTTAAAGACAGGAGAGATACTTCTCCTGATGTGGTCAGCCAGGCAAATCTGTGTAGTACAAATCCATTGCCATCTGTATCTAAAGAGATACAGACCCTGTGGAGCATTGATGAAATATTGTCTATGAATGGTATGGACCAAGAGGTCTGCGAGGGTGATGCATCCCTCACTCCAACTGTGGTAAATGACCATGGTTATCATGAGAATTTGCGAAATAGAGATGCATTGAATGAATATTTGTACAAGGAAGGTACTATGAACTTGGATCCAGGGGCCCCTGCATTCTTCCCACGAAAAGAGGAATCTGCTCCACAGGGAGAGCCACAGAGGAACTGTTTAAGTGAAAATAAGTCGTCGAGTCCACAACTGTATGAATTGTGTACTACTAGCATATACCCATGGAGCGGGCAAAATTGAAATGTAATATACATTATTTAAATGGGCACGATGATTGAGCTACATTAAATTTCTAACGTTACTGAAGTTTTATTAAAGGTTAAACACGAAATTAACTGCATTTAGGGACTTATTGCTGCTATCTACATGCAACCCCCAATAGATTGATTGGAGTACGCTATTTTGCACAATGCATTGAGACCAGTGACAGCAGGTCCTGTTCCAAATAAGGCCCTCACATATTAGGCATATCACCTACCCACTCCCGTACCAAATGCCACTGTCGGACCAAAGCCAGGCGCATGGAGAGATGCAGAACGCATTTCAAACTGACAACATCTGTCAGTAAAGAATAAAACAAAGAGCAAGCGCTGGCCACTGTACATATTTTGTCCATCCTGGCATAACTGTTTATTGATACCCTGACTGCATGTTCCGGCGGACCACTCTGCAGAATTTGCCTTATCACTCAGGTCAGTGTTTCTCGAATAGAACTAAAATAGAACAGGCTAATCTTTAATCTCCCTGCTAATACCCTGCACCATGGACCAGGTTGTATAGCACTACATACGTGCTGGAAGCTACTGATGTGGCAGGGAGAATATGCGTGAAGTTTGTGTATGCTTTTGAGAATGAGCGGAGCTCTCCAGTCGACGTGCTCTCTGAAAAGTTGTTATTTATTCTAAAACCACGAAGATATTCGACGTATGACACCCTCAGTGACACTCTTACGTATGATCCAGACCTACGAAGCCAAAGGTTGCAAGAATTCGACGCATTTCAAAGGCCCAATTTTGAAACAAAAATTACCTCCTAAATAGCGGCCACAACGCGCATTATAGTATAGATTGGAAACTCTGTGGCCAACTCAGAACATAGGGTTGTTGATATTAAGAGCTGTGCAAACAATATGGCACAAGGCAATGGTCAGTCAATTGTTGGTATTGATTTTAGAGTAAACGATTTGCATACAGACATAAACACGAAGACTGGAGGTCAGGGTAACTTCCAGGAAGATATAAATAGTCCACTGACGGAAGCACAGCGTCAGGTATTAGAATTGTTTGAGGCTGTGAATTATGATGAAACTGATTGTCTTGAACCCAGAATGTTGTCAAACTGTTCACCTGAAATCACTCACTCTAGTAACCAAAATGATTATGAATTAGCTCAAGGGACTCAGAACCAGAACATTCCTGTTGTATTGTCAACTGTTTCCAACTCAATTAGATGCAAACTAGATGGAGTTAGTGTACTGATACTTGTTGATACTGGTGCCAGCATCAGCTTATGTAGTAGGGGAGTGTATGACAATTTCACATCACTTAGGTAACAACATCTTAGGCATATCGAACTCAGAATTGCAAAATCAGCAAATGGCTCAGACATCACAATCTTAGGAAAAGTTACACTTGGACTAGATTTGGAGAACCAAAGAGTCAGCCATGAAGTATTTGTGGCTGATCCATTGACTGCAGATATCATTCTAGGGGCAGATTTCTTGGGACAAACCAAAAGCTTGATTAATTTTCATGATCACACTTTGACTATTCCTGGCATGATTCCAATTCCATTGCTGGACAGAAGGAATATCTCAGACTGTTTCAAACTTACTGCTTCTACTTCAGTTAAACTTCCACCTCGTTCACAGATGGTAATACAGCCTTCCATTGACACACCTGACTGTTCTGATGGCCATGAAGGTTTGATCTTACCAAATGAAAATTTGTATTCACGCTATGAAGTGTAAGCTGCAAAAGTGTTGGCCAAAGTGGACAATGGTAAAGTACCATGTCTACTGATGAATCCAAACAACACCCCTGTAACCATTTACAGATGTAGCAACTTGGGCTATTTGTCTCAACAGCCAGTTGATGTTGTCTCTGTCTTAGAAAATGAAGATAGTTTCAATGAAGCTGAACCTGCAATCCATCACATCAATAACTTGAATAAGCCTACCTCCAGAGCATACAAGCTAAAACAAGCAAAAGAAGGGTCTAATGTAAAACTCAGAACTAAGAAAGAAAGAGAACCTCCGAAAGTTGACTTGTCTAAGGCAAACCTAACTGCACCTCAGAAAGAACAACTTAAAGAGTTATTGTCTGAGTATAGGGATGTGTTTGCTAACACTGATGCTGACATAGGCAGAACATCTTTTTCTAAGCTTAACATTGATACAGGTACAGCACCACCTATTAGGCAAAGACCGTACAACACCTGCCGAGTTCAGGAAAAGATCATTGACGCGCATGTAAAGAAAATGTCAGACCAGAAGATCATTAGACCTTCTCAGTCACCTTGGAGTTCGCCTGTGATCTTGGTAAAGAAGAAGGACCCTAGTCCTGACCCTAATGATCCTGATAATTATCGTTTTTGTATCGATTACCGAAAACTTAACTCCGTCACAGTGCGAGATTCCTTTAGCCTGCCTTTAATTACCAACACCATCCAATCATTGGGATCTGCAAAACCTAAGTACTTCAGTAGCCTTGATCTCCGTAGCTCGTATCATCAATTTGAGCTTGACGAACTTTCGATGCCAAAATCTGCCTTTTCCACGGTCAGCTCTGGATTTTGGGAGTTTGAGACGGTCAGTTTTGGCCTTACTTCTGCTCCCACCTTCTTTCGGAGATCTATGGAGCAGTTGCTCATGGGACTGCCTTGTGCAAATCATATTCTCATCTATATTGATGATATCCTGGTATTTTCATCAAATTTTGAGGAGCATCTCAATCACCTGTCTCAGATCTTTGCAAAACTGTGTGAAGCAGGACTCACTCTGAAACCATCAAAATGCTTCTTTGCTTTAGAGTCAGTCAAATATCTAGGCTTCTTGGTATCTGCTGATGGAATACGTCCTGACCCTGGTAAGGTTAAAGCCATTGCAGAGTTCCCTAAGATAACATCAGTCAAAATGTTGAGATCTTGGTTAGGTATAACAAACTACTAACAGACGCTGGATAAAGGGCTATGCAGAAATTGCAGCACCTCTTAACCGACTGCTGAAGAAAAGTACCAAATTTGAGCGGTCACCAGACTGTGAAAAAGCATTTCGGACACTCCAACAATGCCTTTCGAATGAACCAATCTTGGCCTATCCTGATTTTACAAAGAAATTGCAATTGATCTTGAATTTTAAAAAAAAGAAGACATCTTAATCTTGACTCTAAATTTTAACCTTAAAATATTTTAACCTTAAATAAAAACAAATTATTTTATTTTAAGTAATCTGAGAGCTGTGAGAGAGTACCGGAATTGCTAAGGAATCGACCGTGATCGCAAATCGTCTCGTCATATAATAAACTTTGAACTTATATGCTACATGTTTGGAAACGGATTTCGAGGATAAGGAACTTGTGTTTTATTCGCTCTATGGAAGTATAATAAGGACTATGTATTATACACCCGCCTATATAAAGGATTAACACTGGATGCATTCGCTGCCAACCGCCACGAAAGAATTTTCGTGATTATTAATCTTGTGTGGACTTATATAATCGTATTTAGGCATTAGACATTCTCATATGCCACTCGTAGCTACCACTCATATTCGTATATATCGCCAACCCGTATTATCTTGTCGTCAGTATCTTATACTCGTTGTCGTCGTGAACTTTCTTCATCATTGACATTATCGTTTAACCATTTCTCGCCAGCCATATCGTCCTCAAGGAGGCGTGTAATTACGAATACAGTCACCACCTCAACGTCAATAGGATGTACTGCAAACTGCATTGGAGGAGCGGAAAAACTGTTTAGTAAATGTCCACAGAGTGCAACCAATCGGACACACGTTTAGAGTGCCACCTATGTTATGTACGTTCCCAGTACGCATTTCAGCAAAACCTATGTACGATACCAGTGCATCCTGCCATTCCAATAAAGAACACACATTCCCAGTGTGCCCAGCCACGCCGCACGTTCCCAGTGCATACTAACAGTTTACTTTTCTCATGAACATTCTCGAAAATGAACATGAAATGTACATTTCAGGATAAAAGACATCTATGCCAATGTATGCTGAATCTTTTGAACTATTGAATTATTGACATTCCTAACTTTCAGGACACGTGGATATTTTGTTACTGTATTCATCAGGAGATGAATGTTAATTTAGTAAGGGGGTGATGATACGGAGTTAAGCTGTTAACAATTAAATTTTATAAATCACCTTTAAAACGAATGTTGGATTTTAACGTTTAGGGGCTAATTATTATGACGAAAGCAAGTAAGCTAAATTGTTATTATACTGTTGTAGCAACAGGGGGGACAGAAATGGCAAGATAAATAAGGTGTGTGATTTTACTCTCAGAATTGTTTGTAGTACGTGAGGCTATCGGGTTTAGATACTTTATCGGGAGGCGATGTTGATACCTTGACCAAGTGATGTAAGATGACGTGACATATACCAATTAAGCCCGTTTCGTGGGCCGGCCACGTCACTTGCACCAGAGTGGAATATCACCGTCGTCTAGGGAACATTGTAACATCAACAAGAATTGTTTAAAAGTCTAGGGGTCTCCTTCCCTCGAGAGAGACCGGCAGATGACTTCATAGAGTCCCTCAGCTCGGAAGCTTTCTTAGCCTGTTGTTTTTCGTACGTGGCTCCTTGAGCCTCTATTTTACTGGCCATGGTGCAAGGCGGACTTGCAACAATGGCGGACTCGGGGTCCATATTCAACCTTCCATGGGAAATACTACCTTTGTTCTGGTTAATCGATACTTCAGTTCGAGATGCTGTTGAGTCATAAGAACGTGAGTCAGTGGGGGAATCAAAAACATGTTGGGAATTGGGAGACGGACTGTGGGTAATTATGAGAGATGTTTGGGGGTTATCGATAGGGACAATCTGGTGGGAGGGGCATGGTGGGGCGCGGTCGGGGTAGCCTGCAAATTTATCATTTAAACAACGGGTTTGTAATATGCTTTTCTGAGGCACGGGGCGTTCTTGGACGTGTGTGATGTTGTCTGAAAAATGAACCTGTTTATAAGGACAAGTAGGCAAACTCCCGTCATTGCGGTTAGGCAAGGAACCATCAACGTGACTTTTGTCATCTGGTAGCTTGCTCGACCCTGATGGCGAACTGTACGCACTATACCTTAACCCGCATACATTATCCCTGCGGCCGTCCTCTGATTGCCTCCCGAATTTTTGAATGATATGGGGAGAATTGTAATCCATTTCATAATCCTCTTCTGTAACAGCACGCGTTGAGGTTATACAGTTCTGGTCGTAGCTAAAATATGCCTCCTGTGGCAACGTCGATCGATATTCTGTCGCCATTCCGTATTCGTCGATGTGAGTAAGATCATCCGGGGATTTGAAGCCAGTATAATCATGCGGTCCCCTTACATCCGCATGCCGGCCAAGTAGTTTACCGAATGCGAGGAGTTCTGATGTTGCTGTCCTGTCTGTCCAGGCGAGTAAAGGCGGCATTCTCTGGTGGTGTGTGCGCACTGGCCGTGGTTGGTACAGTACTTACTCCGAGGGGCCGCGGCTATCTGGTCCTTTTGTGGCTGACGTTCCCGACATGTATATGACATGTGACCCACACGATTGCAGATACGGCAAATTGGTTGACCATTGGTGGTCCGCTCGTTTCCTCTAGGGGTCGGGTAGCTTGCCGTGCTAGGCTGAGGCCGTGGGGCCTGAGTCGGCAGGTAGGCGCTGGCACCTGGCTGGACGTCCTGGGTGGTACGTTCTGCCAATTGATCTGTTAATAAATTCAATGTCTGTAACATCCGTTCCATAAGGTGAGACTGTTCCTCTTTGTCTTTATTGTACTGTGCGCTAGAAATGAGTTCCTGTCGTCGGAGTGTGGAGGTGTTGTCAGCTTGCAGAATGGGAGCTACTAACGGACCTCCGGCGTCCTTAGATGCTGCGTGTTCTATTTCCAGACATGATTCCTCAGTCCGAGCGGTTGTCAGGTCATCTGGTCGCTGACGTATGACTGCGGACTTGAGTTTTGGTTGGAGTGCCTTAATGAAGAGGCCGAGGCGTTTGCCTGCTGTGATGTCGTATCTGGAACAGCCGGTTTGAAAAAAGTCCAGAAACATCTCCAGATTCTGATTTGGTTGCTGCTAACAATCCATGAAGCGCATTTTCTGAACGTACAGATTTTCAGTGGCCTCGAACCTTTCTACGAATTGGCGGCGGATCTCGTCCCAATCTTCCCTCACCAGTTGTGGTAATTCACAAAACCAGAGATATGCTGGTCCCTTCAAATATAGCGTAAAATTTACACACCACCTATCCTCGTCCTCTTAGAGAGAAAGTTTGTCACCGATTCGCTGGAACTTCCTCCGAAAAAGTTTGGGCGGAGTTGATCAGTGGCCCGAAATGTGTTAACCGCCGCCGTTTCGCCCTGTACGTAGTTACGTACCCAGTGCTGTACTGGGTCGTCATCCATGATTATATATGGTACGATATCCAAAAGAAAACAAAAATCAGAGAGAGTCAACTAATCCGTGAAAACACAATTTATCCCCAGGTTGCACTACACACACACTTCTGTCTCCACCATGTACGGCGGGGGAGTGTAAATGAGGGGGTGTTAATTATACTAAACGATGAGGAATGAGAGAAATGATGGATGGCCGTCCAATCCGGTTGTCAGGTGATGATGATGTATCCGTCTTAGAGAGTACGTTGTTTGGGGGGAAGACTAGCCTATGGGGAGATCGCTTGTCAGAAGGCCCGAGATTGCCCCGTGTGTGTGTAGCCTGCCGCAACCGAAAATAGAACCAAAGTCCACGACTAAAATTAACAACATAAAGAGTTTATTCAGTAATCCAATATAACACTGCATGTGATAAGTCAGGAATGTTAAAATCATAAATAACTGTCAAAGTAATTCCAAGATAGTGTAAGTCTCGGTAAAGCAATAAGTGTTCCAGAGAAGGCTAGTCAGTTAAATTAGCTTTTTGTGAAGCAGTCTCTTTGGGAAATCTTTGTAGGGAGCCTTTCAGAAGGAGCGAGAAAAGGAGTGTGTGTGATATGGCGGTGCATTTTCTTAAATACTTGCCCGCTCCTATCGACCTCGGAAGATCAGATATTGATAAACTTTTACTCAGGAAATTACATTGATTTACCATCGACCCGGTTATCAATCCTCAAGGTGCCAAGAATTATTATTTTGGTCCTTGGTCCGAGAAGAACGATCGATTAAGAGTGAATTATTTAAACAGCAATATCGACCTGATTATTGATCCTCAAGTGCCATGAAATATTATTTTGGCCCGTGGTCCGAGAAGGACGATCGATACAGAGTGTCGGTTAAGTAAATTATTAAACAGTTGGCTTATTGATCGTTAGTTTCTGAGGTCGAGCAGTTACCATATGCATTAACATTGCTACCTGTCCTGGAATCGGGTTCAGATCCTTACACAAGTCCGAGCTAGATCCAGCTCAGGACTTTGTCTTCGTGGGTGGGCGCTTTCGCACACGAGAGGGCCTCATGTCCCCCCCCCCCTCCGGACCCGATTCTCAACATCCGGTCCCTGGTCGGGGTATTTCCTCGTCGAGACAGCGTCTCAGCTCGACAGTTTCTGTCTCTGCTGGGCCTGCTCATTCGGCGGCGGACCAGGTCCATTTCGGCCACCTGTACATGCGCCCCCTCCAGCTTCTCTTCCTTTCGAGTTGGCACCCCTTATCAGACCCTCTTGATTGTCGGATTTCGATCGCGAATTCTCTCCTCGAATGGGTCTGGAAGTTGTGGGGGTCCGAGATGGAGCTCAGTTCTCTGTCCCCTCAGATGTCCCTGTTCACGGATGCCTCCCTCTATGGCTGGGGCGCCTATCTGAACGAAGGGGACCTGACCGCCAAGAGCACGTGCTCAGCGGAGGATTCGCACCTCTCGATCAATATTCTCGAGAGGCAGGCTGTCATCCTGGCGGTGGGGGCGTTCACGTCTCGGTTAGGTGGTCACAGGGTTTCTCTCTTCTCCGACAATTCGACAGTGATTGCTTAGATTCAGAGAGAAGGGAGGACGAGGTCCGACACTTTGTGTCACCTCACTTGGGAGCTCCTGCAGCTTTGTCTCCACTTGGACATTCAGCTCCTCCCCCATCACATCCCAGGCAAGAGGACATCCTTGCCGACGCCCTTTCCAGGGCAGACCGCCTGGTCCAGACGGCATGGACCCTTCATCGCAAGGCGGTCTCCCATCTGGTGGGGATGTGGGACCCCCAGTCGTGGACTTGTTCGCGACCCCGCTAAACAAGAGATTTGCCTTGTATTATTCGCCTCTTCCGGACGAGGAGGCATTTGGAGTGGACAACCTGTCAGCCTCCTTTGATGGCCTCAATGCTAATGCATTCCCGCCAGTCCCTCTGTTGCTTCTGGTACTAAGCAAAGTGGCAAGTTCTCTAGTCAGAGTTTGTCTGATAGCCCCGTGCTGGCCGAACCAGGCTTGGTTCCCGGTCCTGATGGAGCTCCTGACAGACCACCCACGCTGTCTGCCGGGGTGAGATAATCTGTTGTATCACCCGATCGGCTGGGTCTATCATCAAGACCCTTCTTTCTACGGTCTTCCCGCCTGGAGACTATCGCTCAGCCTCAGAAACAGTCTACCCATGTTTCATACGACAGCAAGTGGGATGTCTTTCGAGACTGGTGTACGGAGCACAGAGTTTCTCCGGTCGCTCCCTCTCTTCCCAACTTCCTCGACTTCTTGAATTTCTTATTCTGGAAGTTTTCGGTTCAGGGGGTGAAGGTCTATCGCTCTGCTGTTTCTGTCTCTTTAAAGTTGACCGATTCCTGGCAACCGTCCTGGGATGAGACTGTCTCGTCGTTGCTTCGCAATATGTCTCTGGAACGTCCCCGTTCCATCCAGCGTACCTCCAAATGGGATCTCTCGGTGGTGCTAAGGGCTCTCATGAAGTTCTCGTTTGAGCCTATGCACCAGGCATATTTTAAACATCTGACCTTTAAGACCGTCTTTCTCGTGGCTTTGGCCACGGCGCAGAGATGGTCCGAGCTCCATGCCTTAGCCTTTGATAAATTGGCTTTTAATGAGAGGGTTGCGGTCCTAGAATTTATCCCAGGTTTTCTTGCAAAGAACCAGGCGCCCGGTTTTCATCCCCTCCTTGTCTGCTACGGTCTCTAGGGATCTTCTGGACAGAAGTCTCTGCCCGGTTCGGGCATTGAAGTTCTATATTGATAAGACCAAGGAGCCTGCCATTTGCCTCGGCAGCAAGCGCCTCTTTGTGTCTTATCGAGAGGGGTTTACTTGGGAGATAGCTGCTGCTACGGTCGCTAGGAGGTTAGTGGCCACCGTCTGGCTGGCCTATTCTATGACTCTCATTTCTCCAGAGCTTCGCCGCTTGGGCGCCGTAACGGCCCACAAGATTAGTGCCATCTCTACTTCTTGCGCCGAGTATAAGGGAGTGGCGCTAAACGAGGTGTTAGATGTGGCTATGTGGAGTTCCCACTCCACTTTCTCCCAGTATTATATGCGCGATTGTTCCACGTTAACAGACGGTATGCTGTCTCTCGGTCCAATTGTCGCAGCTCAGCACGTGGTCTAGAGGTTTCCCTGCCTAGTCCACTCATCGAATTTCTCTCTCTACAGGTGTCTTCCGCCCCCCTGAGTTTCAAAAAAGCGGGGGGGGGGGGACATAGACATTTGTCCGGGCTGTCATGCCCGCGCATTCGCCCCATCCGGATGTCTTAGGGTTAAGCCGCCTAGGACTCTTTGGAGTTATTCCATGGGTCCCATTTTTGGGTTCCCCCTATTTTGAATCGCAGCATTTCTTGTAATTCCACAGTGTGCCTCTTGACCAAATGTGCTGAGCGTTTACCATGTGTGTGTTTTTCCCCTACTCTAGGAGGGGTGGATTAGGCTCTCCTTTGTTTTTCTCAAAGGGTCTTTTGGCCATTTGCCCGGGTTGCCCCCATGCCTATTTTTCTGGGTTCCCTTGGTCTCACCTGGTGGGTTCTGCTATGCGGCTCTGGAGACAGTTCACTTTGCAACAAGGTAAGTCACCGTTTACCCTCCTTCCTAGGTTGTTGGTATTCGATGCAAAAGTCTCACCTGGGTAGAGTATGAACGACATAAAATATCCATTTCCTGTGGAATTGTCATTTTATTAATTCATACCTAACCAGGTCAGACTACCCGCCCTGCCTGTCCCCACAGCAACGGGACTTACTCTTGCGCTCGAGTAGTAAGTACTAAGTAATGGCGGCTTTTACGAGGCAGAGGCTGTAGCTAATCTTTTTTCTATTATAAATTGAATAATTTTTCCTCGGGTGTGTCCGATAAGAGTACACATGCAAAAGTCTGACCTGGGTAGGTATGAACTAATAAAATGACATTTCCGCAGGAAATGGAAATTGTCTCAGGTGATGGTTTTGTCCCTGCTGGACCTGTCCTGGTAACCTTTCGGAGTTTCTTTTTTCCATGAGACTGGACAACTACCCGCTGGACCTCTCAACACTCAAAACTATCCCCAACCCCCAGTGCATTATAGTAATTTTAGGTGAGATTTACCCTTGAAAACTCTTGAAAAACATACCCATATACCCCTGAAATATACTTTTTAAAAATATCTTGGTATGTGTATGAACCCTGTAACATGGAAATTGGTTGATATCTGTTCAACAGTTTAAGATAACCAGGACTTCGTTCAATTTTTAAGATGGCGACCATATTTGTCAGATTTAATTGAAAATCGAGGATATTGTTAAGAGTACATAGATACAGCCAGGTCCAGAAGTATGTATCGGTTTTGGCAGCTTACGGACCCATAAGGAACCGGCCAGAAACCGATAATCGCCTCGTGTATTGCGTGGTTCGTACCTCAAATCTATAGCCTTGATGACCTAGGTTTTGCAGCAAATAAACCGAAATAAATTACGTTCAAACCTAGGTCATTACTGACCGATGATCATTGACCGATTACCTGCCGCGATGATATGAACCGAGGATGATATGAACCGACATGAACCGGGAAAAAGATGACGGGCTGCGTCCTCACCAATTACGTGATGCCAGGCGGGCGGGCCTGGCAAACATTTATTTCATTCAGAATACAAGGATATTTTGGCCTACATTGTACTTTTGTGATTAGCAACAGTTAACAACCCGGATAATAATAATCCAAAGCTCCCAACAAAATTAAAATCCAACGTACAATTCCAGTGCTGGTGAACTTGCAAACTTAACCTGCCAACGACCCACCAATTGCAGCCGAAGCTATGAAGGGGGGGGGTCTGGGGGCCTTACCTCCATTTCATTTAGTTTTGGCCCCCTGGTGGCCAATTTGAGAATCAGACTAAAATTGAATAAGGGGTTGAAGGAAAGCTGCGGTCTTTTTTTTAAGTAAAATCCGTTTCTACTGCTATATTTTATGAAAAATGCATTACTTTTCAAAAGCAAATTTCACTCCCAAACTATCAGTTTTTTAATTCCATAGTTAATCTTTTACAACAGTTTAAAACCTGGTCAACTGCTGATTCCATAAATGGGAATGACCTAATTTCCATTTCATGGTCATTACGACTCATTTTCCTTTCCTTAGTCACAGTTTTTAGATAAATACCTCATCTGCCACAACATCTTAATATTATACAATTCACATACCTGCCACGGTTGCCATCTTTAGTTCCAACACACGGGCGGGGCATATGCCACATTTCGCATTGCTCTTATTAAAAATTTATTTTTGAAAAGACCCAAAAATACCCCCAGCAGCTCAGGTTTCAAAAGTTTATAGGAATTGATATCAATTTCAAGCCTGCATTTACTGGTTGCCCTGAGGTTGTCACAACCTATACTTCAAAAGAATTGCTGTAAAGGTCCCAACTGCATTTACTGGTTGCCCCTAGGTTGTGACCATGTATGAACTGGATTTGTTTGTCACAGCCTACACTTAAAAGGAATAGATATAAATAGAGTTAAATGTGGTCCAGACCACATTTAACTACAACAGCTCTTCTGGTGCCTGGCGAAGAAAACTGGCCTATACCAATGCATGATGTTATGATTGCATTTTGTTTCTTTAATGGGAAGAGATTTTTGGCTCACCGTAGGGTAGTCTATACAACACCGCAGTGTCCGTCGTTGTCGTCTGTATCCTGGTTCAAAACAGTGGCACATTTCTTAACCGCTAGAGCTTTGAACTTGAAACTTTGTACACACGACTCCCTAGGTCAGGTGACCTCTGACAATGAGTTTCGGTCTAATATGATTCTTGACTTGGCCAATTCAAGAATCAGAGGTGGAAACCTAAAAAGTGTGGTATCTCTCTCATGAGCGACTCGTTTTTGATAAATTTTTATGGTAGGTTCTTCTAGCAAGGATACATCACATATCATACGGGTTTTTAATTTGACCTAATTTGCAAGGTGACAGAGGTCAAATGGCGTAAATTGGTCGTTTGAGTGTAATATTGGCACGTTTCTTAACCGCTTAAGCTATGAACTTCAAATTTGGTACACATGTCTCCCTACGTCATGTAACCTCTGCCACAGATTTCAGTCAGATATGATTCTCAACTTGACCACCTTGGGGCCAAAACATAAGGGGTAAAAAGTGCAATATCTCGCTTATTAGAGACTTGTTTTCGATGATATTTTTATGGCGGGTACTCCAATCAAGGATACATCACATGTCATACCAACTTTGGTTTGACCTATATACTATACAGGTAGCAAGTTTCTTAACCAGGATGAATTCCTAACCACAAAAAATATATACAGTGAGCACAATGGCCCCTGGCTGTTTCATTTTATTAGCTATGCTGGCTTCCAGTGGAGCTTATGGTTTGTACTGGAGCTGGCCGAAAGTAGTTCCAGGTAAATAGTTGCATTTTCATCCGAATTTGCTGTAGCTGGGCCAGAAAATGTGCCAGGATACCAATATTTTGAACTCTTATTTCGATAGGATTATAGCTATTCACAGCAGAAAGACTAAACACCCTGTAATTGGCAGTGATTGGCAGATTTTAAGCTGGAAATTGTCGTCTGGTCAAAAGTGGCAAAACAGCCTCGATCCTACCTGTCTCTGTAATGTACTGAACGCGCTACACATAAAGCATTGCCCTAAGGCATTGCAGCTGAGGCTAATAAAGTGATGGCCATTTTGCGAATGTATATAGTGTGTACGTTCACTTCAAAACATAGTTCCAATCTAAATTTTTCATAACGAGCAGTTAGAAAGTAGTATTTCCCTATATTTTGATTCTCAATGTCATCATGTCGTTTTGTGGGGTTATTTTGTCTAATTCTTATTAATATTGCCGATAAAAGACACGTAGAGAAACCCAGATTCATGCGCTCAGTTCATCTACGTAGGGTAGACGTTTTGACAGAAAACCAGGGTGAGTTTTCTCTGTATTTCTCTTGATTTGCTAGGTACAATTGGCAATGACAACTGTTATTAGAAAGTCATAGTATAGAATGACTCCCGTAGCTTGTTTACATAGGAAGTGTTACCGATTTTTGGCTTTCTACCTCGTTAAATTTGCTCAGTCATTGAGTCGAAGTCGAAGATCAAAACACACATGAACGCCATAGTACATTTTATACACAAAACGGTGTTGCAAAAAAAATTTCCCAATCATCAGAATGCAATAATCGTAATACTTCACAATTATCTATTACACATAGATGTAACAACTACAGGAGAACGACTTTGAAATCCAGACAAAACTTTGTTATAAGAATAGCTTCTTTGTATTTATAAACATCATCGACGTAATCAAAACAAACCCGAACGCCAGATGAACAAACATGGCGAATCGCTTCACAAGAAGTTGAACTTTCTCAGGTTTTTTGTCAAAATAACAATGATATCGTACACCTTTGATAGTGACACTGGTCAGAGTACACAAATAATAGCAACGAAGTAGTCTGCTTGAATTGCGAGGTATTTTTAACGAACAATAAAACTGCCATTCTCAGTCTATGCTGATACGGAAAACCGTGAGGAGCTGCATGAACTGGGCCAACATTATTTACCATACATTACAGTTACATACCCGATACCGGTGCATGAACAAATGCAATACACTGCAACATATGTGCAGGGAAGTAAAGTATGCATTGCAAGCCATGTGTCCAAACTCTACCAACGTGAACGTTAGTAAATAAGGGTGAACTTTTTCAAATTTAACTTCATTTCATCCCCCCCCCACCGGTTCACTAGTTTTTAGCTCAGCTGACAAGCTGAGCTATTCATATGAGTAAATGGTAGAATGAATGTCCGTCTGTCTGTCTGTCTGTCTGTCCGTTAAACAGGCACGTTTCAAAACTATGGCGGATAGGCGATAGATTTTCCCTCTGAGGCGTTGAGACGGAGCGAAATGTTCCAAAAACTTTTCCAGCAGCTGATTTCTCCTAATTCTTTAAGTTGGGGATCATGAATCAAATCTAATCTTATAGAGCAAAGCTTTCTCTTTCATTATCAATAGGCGTGGTTCATGAATTTCTCACCAGGTGGTGTTACTGGCACAATTTAGTGAGCACCCCCCAAGAAGAGCATTTTAAATTTCGCGCGAGTTATCCCACGTGCAGCGAACGTCACGTCTCGGAGTCTGCGCAGTTCAGACGTAAGGAGACCATGCCATGGAATAGATCGCGTTCTGTCAATTCGGAGGTAAGTTCTCATTAAATGCACAATTTCATAGGCGATAATATTTGGCTGCTTGTGTTATTGCATGTTGATGACATTAGGGAAGGCTTGGATTGTTTAATTGGATGTGATTAATTTGAAATAGTTCGTCGACGATCGTTGAAAAACGATCTGCGAAATGCAGCTTGGTCTGAGAAACGATGTCAAAGTCCGGCTTTAAGTCATGGATTACTCAACAAATAACTCTTGTCACATAGCAGAACTAATGTGAATAAACAAGACAATAATAAACATCGTTCTGATATCATCGGGTAAGGTTGCCAATGTACATAAACAGTGTAATTGAGGATCGACTCCGGCGATTTGAAATGTCAACAAACAATAAATGCGATAGCTGATACACACTGACGGTACATGCACACTGTACATAGCACAATGCTTCAAACGGGGTTGATTCATCACTCTTATCACAATGTATTCTCAATGAACTTCCTTGATCATTCGGCCCTAGCGCCTTATCAGTTGTTGTTGGCCTTGTATTTGATATAAAACTTGGCTAGTTTAGCTATCTATCAAAATTAAAATGTTGTGTCCTCATCATGTTTTGCAGGAATGATCTGCACTACACTACTGGCATACTGCAGCTGCATTTGAACATATTTGGTGACCACATCACAGATGACCAAGACTAGAGAGAGGATCGAGCTATGACTTCAGGGTTTCCTCCGGAGGGGGGGGGCAAGGGGGGCAGTTGCCCCCCCTAAATTGTCCAAAAACAGGCAAAATTTGTTGTTTTGACCAGGATTTTCTGCAAAATTATGGTTTTGCCCCCCCTTGAATTTATTTCTGGCAGAAACACTGGACTTTGCACATCCCATCGACTTCGGTGTTCACCAGTGCAATCATCAGAAGAGCCAGTCTGTTTTAGTATTTAAGTATTTCATTCTGTAATACTTACCTCAAAATTGACTAAATAAAGAAAACCGCATGTGGCAGTTGGGTAAAAAAATCAAGTCTATCTGTTTAAAGTTTTTACTTGCTATCAACATTTCAATGGTGGCATTCTGCTAAGGTTTGTAAGAGTTTCACTTGACTTAAGCAGGTTGTACACTAGTAAAATATTAGCAACATTTTACCAACATTTTTACAACAATTTTGCAACAAGCCCTTCAAGGCCCTGTGTACACTAGCAACAAAATTGCAACAAATTAGCAACATTTTTACAACATGTTGGTAAATTGTTGCAAACTTTTTAGTGGGAACAAAGGGAAATAGGTATTTTGGAGGGAAAATGGATGATTCCAAGGAGAGAAGATGTGTTTTGAGTGCTTCTGCAGCAATTTTAGCTGTCATTGTTGAGAGACTGAAGAGGCGGCGAAATAACCAAAGAGAATATGGACCAGGCCCTGGATCAAAATGAGGGTGGATCATGGGGCATACCACTGCCTGTAAAAGGAGTTGCGGCTGACTGACAAGCCGTCATACAAAAACTTCCTGCGAATGGATGAAACTTCTAGAAAAGGTTTCATCACCCTACGAAGCAAGACACTCACTTGAGAGTTGCTATACCTGCTTCTTGTTCAAGTCACATGACCTCAGGTAGATCACATGACGCAAATCCTATTTCTGATTGGCTGAAGAGTTTGCAACATTTTTACAACATGCAACAAAGAATTGCATTGCATTTAATTTGCAACAATTTTACAACAATTTTACAACAATTTTACAACATGTTGTAAATGTAAGACGCGTTTTGCTCTGTACACACTACGCAACATTTGTTGCAACTGGAAATGCTGTAAAAATGTTGCTAATATTTTACTAGTGTACACAGGCCTTTAGGCAATAATAGAGTTGGGTAGAGCATTTTGTTAATGTTACCCTTTTAGTTAGGGAAACTGGTGCCTTCTGCATTAGGTGGACCCTACTTGCTCATCTGTCAGACCAGCCTCACACGTCGGCAGTAGAGTTTAAGGTTCAGTCTGTGAGATTTACCCATTTCTACCCAGCCAAAAGCGGGTGATTGGGCTAGTCTCTCCATGTGATTCAATTCGCATGGATTCTTGTGTCCTGTGCTGAAAGGTTCCCTCCACAAGGGCAGACTACATCCGGTGGCACTAAAATATGGAAGAAAGACAGAAGACGACCAACTTGCGAAAAGGATCATCATCATCATCATCATGGTAACAGCTGAGGATGAATCATGTTGCTGTGTGTAGAATTGATGGTCCAATATAGGTTAGGTTATCTGTTTGCGCACACATTGCAAGGGTGGAGCTTGCTTGAAGTAGATTGCGCCAGTCTACCGTAATTCACTGTTACACATCCAGAAGCTAATATCCTCAGGCTTTGAGTCCTTAGTTTAGTAGAGTTTGACGAGCAATGTAATATATACGAACAACGCAACAACAACTCAGCTGAGCGCCAGGCCCTTGGGCCTCTTGTTCACAAAAGTTTTGATTTTTTTTGTACATTTATGTTTTATGTACATTTATTGACAGGATTGGGAAAGAAGACGCTGTATCTTAGCTGATTTGTCCTTCACGTTTTGGTCTTGCTTTACTGTGTTATACAAGTTGATTGAATAAAGAAGCCTTGAAATTGAATAGGCATCTCTCAATTTTTATTTATTACAATATTAAAAAATAAAGCTTGCCTATTAAACCTAAACGCTTGAACATGCAACATTTAACCCTTATACTAGTGTCATGCTCGACCTTACCTACCCCTTTACTGTCGCGCTCGACCCTGGGTCGAGAAAGAGGGTAATGCCTCGGAAAATAAATTATCCACGGCGCAATTGGAGTCCTTTATGTTTAGTTTATCTGCCAGTTTAAAGATGGCACTGCATCTGATCATTTGATACCAGGAAACCAAATTGTTTCTACATGAAAATTTCCTGCAACTTGCAACTGAAAGTCAAGCACCTTTTCAGAAGAGGTCAGACAAGGGGTATGGTGATGTAAGAGACGTCATCATGCCTCATGTCACAATCAAGTAAGAGACCGCATTGTCGCCTGAATGATTTGAGACAAGAGGGTGATGTCACAATCAAGTAAGTGACCACATTGTAGCCTGGTCGATATAAGAGAAGAGCGTGATGTATGAGACGTTATCATGCCTCATGTCACAATCAAGTAAGAGACCGCATTGTAGCCTGATTGATATGAGAGTAGAGAGTGTGATGTAAGAGACGGCATCATGCCTCATGTCACAATCTAGAGACTGCATTGTAGCCTTATGGGAGGGAATAGGGCAGTGTCACAAGAACTAATCTAAACTCAAGGTAATGAAGGAGAGATGTGGACTAACCTACTTTTATGACCTTCTGACCTACTTTTAGACTGTTATAGCTAAAGTGGTTGTGTTTGGTATCGAACTAAAGATAATGAACAGTAGGTTTGTGCTAACCCATTTTCATTACCAACTGACCTACTTGGAGACGGTTACAGCGAAAGTTGTCATCAGTGTTTGATATCGAACAAGTGTTTAAGAGTAGATTTACCTGATATATTTTTATTACTCACTAAACAACTTGAACACCCTTAGAGGGAGGCAGTTGCGTTAATGGTATCAAACTAAAGGTATTAAAAGAGCAGTTTTGCGCTTGCCTTCTTAAACACAGTTGGAGCAAAGGCACTGAAGATATTGAAGAGCGGATGTGACAAAAGAACCCCTCAACTTCTTCATTCACTGCAGTTCAAATAAAACCTTCAGAACTGTCATCCACCCTAGGGGCCAAATTCATTAGACGTGTGTTACTTCTCCCTGATTAGTTATAGGGCCCATTCATAATCATATTTTGTGAAGATTTACATGAAGGACCTAAATCTGTCTATTCAGTAGTTAAATGCTGTTTTAAGCTGAACACCCTTCATGAATTTGGCCCCGTTTCTCTAAGCTTGATTCCATCTAGTCTGTCCACATCTCCCTATCTACCATAAAGCTACATTCTGGTACTCGCATATACTACTTGCTACCTTTTCTTGTCATTCATCTCATTCCTTGCTATTAAATTCCGCCAGCGTAGCTATTCAGGCCGCCAGGCCTCTAGTATTCAATTTCAATTGTAAGATTATCACAAGAGTATCCTCTAAGTCCTATTTATGTGTTCCTATCGGCGTAACTATCCAGGCCTCCAGGCCTCTCGTTTATATCAATACTTGGCAAATGTTTGGTATAAGTATTTTTTAAGGTACATCCAGGCATACGAACAGGTATGACCATGTCCTATTTACTAGTTAAGCTAAAGAACATTGTTATGCTATGCTGACATTATCACTGCATTGCCTTTATTCAAACTATCTAGGTAGGATTTGGTTGGTTGACTTGTTTTTAGAATGACATAAATACTTCTATTTCAGGGTGATTGATGGTTTTGATACATTGGATGCATTAGAGGCTCAGCCTGTATCGGAGAAGGGATACCGCCCTTTGAATGAGGTGAAGCTCAGCTCTGTGACAATGCATGCTAATCCCATAGCTGATAGACAGTTGTGATACTGAGATGCCAGTATCAGAGACGGGATACTGCTCTTTGAGTGAGGTAATGCTTACATCTGTGACTATTCATGTTAATCCCAGTCGGCATAGAAAGTACAAATCTGGATTGGTTTCTGAATAAAGTGAACTTTGTATTGGAGATATTCTTGACTCGACTACCATTATTTCATTGCATTCATAAGTGCTACACCTGCTACATCACATTTACAGCCCCTTGGAGTAAAAAGTTTTTGTACGGCTCTTAAACGCCTTTTGGAGCAGTACGAATTATCAAGACTAGCATTATACCCGTGGCGCAGGCAGGTTGAAATTGGTTATAGGCCTACCTTGAATTGCATGGGCCAAAAGATTGAATTGCAATGAAAATCAAATGCAATATCAAAGGGGCAATATCGAAGAGACAAATTAAACCAACAATTGTCCACAGACTGACCCTGTGCTATTGCTTGCATATAAAAGTATGTCAATTGGTCCGATAGAGATGATAAGGCAATGTCAACATGCCTCGTTCCTCAATAGTCAACAGTAGGCTGCTATTTATATGGAGGAGAAGAAGGAGAACTCAGATAGGCCTTCACATGTCATGTCGCTGCCCAATTGCTCGACCCAATTAAAATATCACTACTATAACTTTAAAATGTGTGCTCCTCCAGGCAAGGTCTCAGGCAAAGCACTTAAGTCGACCGGCAAGTTAGAGGTTCAGCACTGTGAGCAGCTCCTTGATGGGCCATGCCATGGGTGACTCTTCAGATACATCAAGTATTGAAAGCTGTGGTAGAGCACTTTTGGACAGACCATATATGGTCACCTTCATTTGAAAATCCCTTCATAATCAAGGGACAGCACCCATAAACAATGCCCCTATGGGGTCCCTCGGAATATCACCTCAACCAGAACGTTTTCACCCCATCAGGGATCTGGGGATACCTGCTGTACTAAGAATACAGGTAGGTTCTCAATCCCTCCAAAAATAGATTAGTCTATAGGCTATACATGTATGTTTAACGCCCCAAAGCCACAATAGGTGTAGATCCCTTATCTTGTTGTGTACAAAGAGGCTAGTATAAAGTTGCGCATGGGGGGGGATGTTTAGGAATATTGCATATGAATATGGTGGATCAAATGGTCACATGAAGCCATCAACTGGTCAGATGGGTTGTTTCTCTCAGTTAAAAGTGAATAAAGCAACTGAAATTTACATGAAATGGGAGAATAAATAGCATTAGTAGGTACCTAAACAATTTACACTGATATTTGTTTTGCAATTTGGTTTTATTAGCTACGCTGGCTTCCAGCGGAGCTTATGGTTTGTACAGGAGCTGGCCGAAAGTAGTTCCAGCAAAATAGTTGCATTTTCATTCAAATTTGCTGTAGCTGGGCCAGGAAATGTGCCAGGATACCAATATTTTGAACTCTTATTTCGATAGGATTATAGCTATTCACAGCAGAAAGACTAAACGCCCCGTAATTGGTAGTAATTGGCAGATTTTAAGCTGGAAATTGTCGTCTGGTCAAAAATGGCAAAACGGCCTCAATTCTACCTGTCTCTGTAATGTACTGAATGCGCTACACATAAGGCATTGCCCTAAGGCATTGCAGCCGAGGCTGATAAAGTGATGGCCATTTTGCGAATGTATAAAGAGTGTGTACGTTCACTTCAAAACATAGTTCGCATCTAAATTTTTCAAAACAAGCAGTTAGAAAGTGGTATTTTCCTATATTTTGATTCTCAATTTCAACATGTCGTTTTGTGGGGTTATTTTGTCTAATTCTTAATAATATTGCCGATAAAAGACACGTAGCGAAACCCAGATTCATGCGCTCAGTTCATGTACGTATATCAGACGTTTTGACAGAAAACCAGGGTGAGTTTTCTCTGTATTTTCTCTTCATTTGCTAGGTACAATTGGCCATGACAACTGTTATTTGAAAAGTCATAGTATGGAATGACTCCCTTGTTTTAGCTTGTTTACATAGGAAGTGTTACCGTTTTTGGCTTTCTGTCTCGTTAAATTTGCTCAGTCATTGAGATGAAGTCGAAGATCAAAACACACATGAACGCCATAGTACATTTTATACACAAAACGGTGTTGCAAAAAATTCTTCCCAATCATCAGAATGAAATAATCGTAAAACTTCACAATTATCTATTACACATGAATATAACAACTACAGGAGAATGACTTTGAAATCCAGACAAAACGTTGTTATAAGAATAGCCTCTTTGTATTTATAAACATCATCGACGTAATCAAAACAAACCCAAACGCTAGATGAACAAACATGGAGGACCGCTTCACAAGAAGTTGATGTTTTCTCATGTTTCTTGTCAAAATAACAATGATATCGAATACCTTTGATAGTGACACTGGTCAGAGTACACAAATAATAGCGACGAAGTAGTCTGCTGGAATTGCGAGGTATTTTTAACGAACAATAAAACTGCCATTGATACGGAAACCGTGAGGAGCTGCATGAACTGGGCCAACATTATTCACCATACATTACAGTTACATACCCGATACCGGTACATGAAGAAATGCAATAAACTGCAACATATGTGCAGGGAAGTAAAGTATGCATTGCAAGCCATGTATCCAAACTCTACCAAGGTGAACGTTAGTAAATAAGGGTGAACTTTTTCAAATTTAACTTTATTTTATCCCCCCCCCCCCCACCACCAATTCACTAGTTTTTCACAAAACTGTTTTTGTACATTTATGTTTTACCTTACCACCAACATGAACAGCAAGCCATACAGGGTTGTATATCCTCTCACGGTTTTCACGTATCAGCACAGACTACTCATTGTTTTTGTAACATAATCAGGAATGTTAATAATAAATATCTTATTTTGATGGTGTTTTTTTACAAAGTGTTATTTTTTCTCATGTTTACAGGATGATGCAGTTTATAATCTACGAGTCTGGTGGTCTGGTGGTCTCCACTGGCAAAGTGGTGTTGCTGTGCATACTGTGGAACTGGTGACACGAAACCAATCAACCAGTCAGCCATGAAATTGACAGGATCGGGAAAGAAGACGCTGTATCTTAGCTGATTTGTCCTTCATGTTTTGGTCTTGTTTTACTGTATTATACAAGTTGATTGAATAAAGAAGCCTTGAAATTGAATAGGCATCTCTGACTTTTTATTTATTATAATATCAAATAAGCTTGCCTATTATTGCTTGCCTATTAGAATTATTATTATTATATTATTATTATTATTAAACCTAAACTCTTGAACATGCAACCTTTAACCCTTATACTGCTCGACCTTAGGTCGAGTTAGAATTCCTACCCCTTTACTGTCGCGCTCGACCCTGGGTCGAGAGAGAGGGTAATAACTCAGAAAATAAATTATCCACGGCGCAATTGGAGTCCTTTATGTTTAGTTTATCTGCCAGTGTAAAGATAAAGAGCACTGCGTCTGATCATTTGATACCAGGAATCCAAATTGTTTCCACATGAAAATGTCCCGCAACTTGCAACTTGCAACTGAAAGTCAAGCACCTTTTCAGAAGAGGTCAGGCAAGGGGTATGGTGATGTAAGAGACGTCATCATACCTCATGTCACAATCAAGTAAGAGACCGCATTGTCGCCTGAATGATATGAGACAAGAGGGTGATGTCAAAATCAAGTAAGTGACCACATTGTAGTCTGATCGATATAAGAAAAGAGCGTGATGTATGAGACGTTATCATGCCTGATGTCAAGACTTCGTTGTAGCCTGATTGATATAGGAGAAGAGGGTGATGTAAGAGACGGCATCGTGCCTCATGTCACAATCAAGTAAGAGATGGCATTGAGCCTGAATGATATAAGAGTAGAGAGGGTGATGTTAGAGACGGCATCATGCCTCATGTCACAATCTAGAGACTGCATTGTAGCCTTATGGGAGAGAATAGGGCAGTGTCATAAGAACTAATCTAAACTCAAGGTGATGAAGGAAAGATTTGCACTGACCTACTTTTATGACCTTCTGCCCTACTTTAAGACTGTTATAGCTAAAGTAGTCGTGTTTAGTATCGAACTAAAGATAATGAACAGTAGGTTTGTGCTAACCCATTTTCATTACCAACTGACCTTTCTTGGAGACGGTTACAGCGAAAGGTGTCATCCGTGTTTGATATCAAACTAAAAGTATTTAAGAGTAGGTTTACCCTGATATACTTTTATGACTCACTATTCCACTGCGTAGCTCCCTTACCTGTTAGAATTACTTTTGAGTATTATCCCGACTACCCGAATCCAACGCCGATACCATTTTTTTTACCCCACCATTATCACCTCCTGCGCATGCGTGCAACGTACTTCCTCTTTATATTCGGCACGTTCAAACCCGGATCGCAGATAAGAAAGCTCTCAATATTTCCCGTGTTTTTCATGCTCTTTTTAATCTTTTACGCTAGATTTTCTGGTTATATTGTATTTATAACTTGTTGTGTATCATGTCTCACTCCGTTCAGGTAGATTTACCGCTTTTCACACCCGATGATGCGACTTCTGTGCATGTTGAAAACGGCTGTTCTGACAGTGGGGGTCATAGTTCAAGGTCATTGTTTGAAATAATTTTTATTACTTTCAATAATATTGTAACATACAGATGAATCCCAGGGGTAGGCTATCAAGCATTATTAGCCCTGGTTATTATTACATAGAGAAAAGTGAAAGATGGCAGAGAAGAATTAAACAAACAAGGATATGATAATTGAAAACAGGCTTCATAAGTTAAAGAATGGCGAGTTCAACAATAAAGGTGCTGACTCTAGTAACGATAAAGATATTGTCTACAATAGACAATCTGTAATGGCCATTCAATAACACCTGCAGCCTGTCTTCTTGACAAAGGTTGTAGAATATAAAGGTGAATGATGGCAGCGTATTCAGGTCATCAAGAAGATCAACCCTAAGCATGTCGGCAAGAGGGCAATTGAAGAAGAGGTGGCGTGTGGTTTGCGCCTTGTGTCCGCATTTACAGTAAGGGTCGTTAACATTTACAAAGTTATGAGAAAACAGGTGGTTTTTGAATATAAGGTCACATCTGGTCCTATTCAAAACGATTTCAGCTTGACGGGGTAGGTTTAGTTTGGGCGTAGCCATGGACATTTGATTCCTGCCTAGGAATAGTCTTAAGTGATATTTGAAAGAGTTTCGAGAGTAACGAGTTTGGACATCTATTGGAAGGGAAGACCAGTGCCTAATTGAGCTGGGTATTGTGGATTTTGTGAGATTCTGCGACATGTTTCTAGGAAGATTGTAGGTTCTGCGATTTCTAAGACGCCCGTCAAAGACGGGGTTTCGATAATAATAATAATAATAATAATAATTTATTTGATTTAAAGTGCTAAAATAATGGTGCATACATTTTCTAAGCACTGTACATAATATTAAATGAGTACATTAAAAGTGGTGATTTCATGAGGATAAAAAACAGTTTAAAAACATCCGGAAAATATCAATATTTAAAACATGTATGGCCTACTCTGAATATGTTAGGATAAAAAGATGAGTTTTGAGTTTACTCTTAAAAGTGTTTAGCACAGTGACATCACGTAACCAGCTTGGAAGGGCGTTCCACAGCCCCGCGGCCCGGACACACAGAGATCGATCCCCGAAGACCCCATTTGAACGTGGGATGGCAAGGAGCCAAGGGTCATCCGAGGACCGAAGTCTGCGGCCGGGCGCACGGAGACTGAGAAGTTCCTTCATATACTGTGGGCTCTCCTCATGATGGATGACCTTGTGGGTTGTGAGAAGAACTTTGTAGTCGATACGTGATGTCACCGGCAACCAATGAAGAGATTTTAAAATAGGGGTTATGTGCTCTCTCTTTTTGGACCTGGTTAAGAGGCGAGCACTAGCATTTTGTGCTTTTTGAAGGCGCTGGATTTCACAGCCCGGTAATCCGAGCAAAAGACCGTTTTGGAAATCCAGGCGAGATGTTATTAGCGCATTTATTACTCTGGCACAGGTGGTATTGTCCAGGTATCGTCTGATTTTTGCTATTCTATGGATCTGATAGTAAACCCCCCTCACCACTTGGGACACCTGTTGTGACATAGACATGTTTGCATCAAAAACAGCATCAAGATTTCGAACCTGAGATGAGGGAGTAACAGAGGATGATCCGATCTGGATTGAAGGAAGTGGCTCAAGTCTTGACAGCTTTCTCTTCGACGCAATGATGAGGAATTCAGTTTTATCATCATTGCCCTTCAAGTGATTGGGGCCAAGCCACTCCCGAACATCTGCTACACATGATTCAGCCTTTTTAATGGCAAGGCGGAGCCCTTCTGGTGTGACATCGAACGTATCATATAATTGTATGTCGTCCGCGAAGCCATGACGACACATGTCATGATTTTCAATGATTGCCGCAAGGGGTTTGATGTATATAGAGAAGAGTATAGGGCCAAGCACGGAGCCCTGTGGCACCCCAGAGAGGAGAGGCATTTTGTCAGACTTTTGCCCTTGAACGAGCACCGACTGAGTTCTCGAGCTGAGGTAGGATTTAAACCACTCCAAGGCTGTCCCCCTGATACCAAGCTTGTCCTCAAGTTGTGAGATCAGAAGCTTATGGCTGATAGTATCAAAAGCAGCAGACATATCAAGGAGGATCAAAATCACACCCTGCCCCCTGTCAAGAGCCACATCGATGTCTGCCTTGATACGCAGTAATGCCGTCTCCGTGCTGTGTCCAACTCTATAAGCAGATTGTAACGGATCATACAGGCCATGCACCTTCATATGCAACACGAGCTGCTTCGCCACCACCTTTTCAATGACTTTTGATAGAAAAGGAAGATTGGACACAGGGCGATAGTTTTTGAGGATATTGCAATCCAAACCTGACTTCTTTAGCAGTGGTGTCACAAAGGCATTCTTTAAAGGATAGCTCCTGGAATAAATCGCTATAGCGATAATCGGGAAAACTAACGCACCTGCATATTTCGTATATCATTATTATTCCAATATAGGACTGTATATCGCTCAAAAATTTGCGTTTGTACCAATAAAGGTGTTTTAAATCCACTAAACACAGAGTTCATGGAGGGCGCCATTTTCTCACTTTTTTCGCGATCTCTCCTCCAAAACCGGAGAATCGTGACGTCACGTGTGCAATTCACATTGTCAGTATTGTCACAATAGCAGTCAGCCGATTGATATTTTGAGATCGTGTTATTGTATTGTTATCAAGGGGGCTTCAGATGATGAAAGCTACGTTGACAGCAGTGACACTTCGATGAGCAGCGGGAGTTATGAAGATTTGGATGTAGGGGGAAATGTTGGTGTACAGGGCTACCAGTTTGAGCCGGAATATGAAGAGGGGGAGCTTGAGTCATTGACGGCAATGACACTATGGCTCAAGCTATTGAAGATGCAGCTGGACCCGATGTTGATGGCCAAACTGGACTATGCACCGAGGCATTTTGCATTCAAGCAATCCATATATTACGCGAATGTCCAAATAAAACGAAATTAGAATGATTTAATTGCGTGAAATCTTGAGACATGCGAGAGAGATCGCGAAGAAACGGATATTGACATGGATTCACACACTGCGCACGCGCGAAAAGCGGTGACAAGCCCACAATATGCACGATCGGTGCTTCGGAATTTCAGCCAATCACTGCCATTGCACACACCGCGTCATCACCGAGGGAAATTTGACTCAAAATGGCGCTGTCCATGTCAGTAAAATAGGGACTATTAATATCAATTTTTCTCCCTGAACTATTATATTTCTTCCACTTTCAAAAGGTTTGTGGTAAAGAGGAATACTCATTTAATATATTTCCATTGGTTTCGTTCAAAAAGGCTGCCAACGATTTATTCCAGGAGCTATCCTTTAAGCAGTCCTGTACCTGACCGGTCCCAATCGATTCATTTACACAACGAACCAACAGTGGCAAAATTGCATCCAGCACAACATCATCCCTGAGTAGCCAAGTAGGCAAAGGGTCCAAACCGCATGATTTGGGAGGACTCTCTTTGATCACCTTTCGCAGTTGATCAGAGGACACAGGCCTGAAACTGGTCAGACAACGATCTTCCAAAGGTGGGACAGTCGGGCTAGTACATTCATTAACAAAGCCAGCACGAATGGTCTCGATCTTCTCATGAAAGAAATGAGCAAACTTATTTGCCAACTCCTGTTTGTCATCAGAGTCGGGAAGTTTCCCCCCTTGATCAGCGGAAAGGAGCCCATTTACCTCTTTAAACATGTCACGAGTGTTACATGCTGCAAGTCTCTCATGCAGATAGCCAGTCTTTGCCCTATTTATCAATGACACCACTATCTTGCTCTGCTCAGCAAACATTTGGCGATGTACCTCCAGACCTGACTTTTTGTACTGGCGCTCAAGGTGACGCCGTGTCTTACGAGCAGCATGTATATCATCATTGTACCATGACTTACGAGAGGTACCCTTGATACGTACAGTGGTCACCGGAGCATGCTTGTCAAGCAAAGAAGACATGGCATCATTGTAGGCCAACACAGAATTTTCTTCACCGTTTAGGCTATTCAACCGTTCACAAATGTCCATGGCAAAAGTCACTGTGTCGATTTTTCTGAGCTTCCGTACTTTCTTTTCTACCTGGTTACTGGGACAGTCCTTATAGACACCGCAGAGTTCAAAGAAAATTGGAAAGTGGTCGGATATGGCTTTTAGCGGTTCCACTGTGAAGGTTGGTACAAGAACAGCTGACGGCCGGATGATGATATGGTCTAGGGTGTTGCCTGATCGGTGGGTCGGTTTGTCGATGATTTGGATGAGCCCATGCGTAGCCAACAGGTGGAGATACTTGATGGCTTCTGGATCATCCTTTCGATTCACTTTAACGTTGATGTCCCCCATTATGGTTAGAGGGGCGGTCTCAGTTGCATACGAGTCAAGTAACTCAGCCATTTCCCGCATGAACCCACCAAAATTGAGCTTGTTCTTTTTGATCGGAGGAGGGCGATAGACCAACAAAACCTTGGTTTTATTGGAAATTGACAGCTCTATCAATTCCAGGGTCTGATACTGCCCAACTTTCGCAGATTTTACGCTTATGTTCTGACGGTGGATAATTCCCAAGCCCCCGCCAGCTGTTGATCGCGGGAAGTTGAGAAAGATGTAACCTGGTGGTGTTAAAGCAGCAAGGATGGGGTCGTCTGTTTGGTTTGCCACAATCCATGTCTCGGTAATAAAGAGAATATCGAGCTGATTCTCGTTAATAAGTTCAAGTATCTCAGTGGTCTTATTTCGAGCGGACTGCGCATTTACCATCAAGCACTTTGCGATGGAGTTCTTGCTATCTGATTTAGGAACATGGCCTGCATCTAAGGTCACTGACGTTAAGTTCCTGTCCCGAGCAGTGGGGTCAAGCGTGGAATTTAACCAAGACGGTAGAAACAGATCGGGGTGTCGATTTCTGATAGACAGACGTGCACTGCCACCACACACCACAGGAATCTTCCTTACAATCCGAGTGCCCCCACGACAGTTCCGCCTTGTTGAGTTTCTCCTGAACAAGGAAAGGTCCTTTAATAATGAAACTGACGCTTGTTCACATTGCACAGTACGAGTACTCAATTTCCTCATGTCTAGAAGCTGTTTGGCTGAGTATGTACTTGTATGTATATGTTCATGCATAATGCTAGACACACTGCAATATGGCCACTGTCCCCGCCCTGCTTGGGCCAAGAATTTACAAACACAGTAACACAAAGCCAGAGTTATTCCTCTCAACAAGAATGACATCTCTAGAATCACTGTCTATTCACAAAACAGTTAGTCCAAGAAACAGATCTTTAAAAACTGTCAATCCAGATGAAAAAACACAAATTATCAAGAGACCAAGGAGCAGCAGCTAACCAGCGCTCACTCAGACACTTACAGATACTGAACAAATTCATTGTGAACGTAAGTGGGTATATTGTTATGTTCAACATCGTACATCAGGATTAACTTTTTCTCCGTTCTCCGCCTTCCAAGGGTCACCCAGCCCAGACAGTCAAGAACCTTGGTGGTATTAGTGCCCCATATGCAACCACTCACAATCAGGGCAGCCCGATAATGAACCTTATCGAGTCTAGATAGTAAAGTGATGTTTGCCGAGTCGAAAATGACAGAACCATACTCCAAGTGAGGTAATATGAATGAGAAATAAAGCTTCTCGAGGTGTTTGGACTGTAGTGAACCCTGCAAAGTTTTTAATGGGTTCAATAAGTTGTTACATTTACCCACAACATACAAAATGTGATGCTCAAACGACAGTGTTTCATCCAGTATGATACCAAGATGTTTGTGAGACTGGCCACGGGGGATAACACTCCCATTTAGTTCGAGATAACAAAAGTTGCCGACCTTACGACGAGGTGAGTGGTAAATAACCTCCTTGCTTTTCTCAGCTTTGAAGTCTGGCTTCCATCTTTTCGACCATGCAAGAAGACTGTGAAGGTCTTCCTGAATTAATTTTGTTGACAGATTGATGTCCTCTGCGTAGCTTACTGGCAGAAATAGTGAGCAGTCATCGGCATAGATATACAAGGTACAGTTCCTAACATATTCACTTAAATCATTAATGTAAATGAGAAACATGAGAGGCCCCAGTATTGATCCCTGGGGTACTCCTGAGTTTACGTAGCCTGGTTGGGTCAGGTTGGATAATGTGTTATTAACCCTGACTCTGACACCTCTACCATTCAAATAGGACTGAAGGAGATTAAAAATATTTCCAATAATGCCATAGCCTTTGAGCTTCTTTAGCAAGAGATAATGTGGTACGGCATCAAATGCCCCTGAGATATCGAGAAAGACGCCCCTTGTTACCCGTTTGGCATCATTGTTTGACAAGATATTGTGAACAATGGCGACAAGTTGTTTCTGAGTATCGTGACCTGGCAGGAATCCGGATTGACGTTCAAACAACAAGTTATCCTCCTGAAGGTACCTCAAGATAGCCTCATACACTGTGCGTTCAAATACCTTTGACAACGAATTCAGTAAGGTTACCGGCCTGTAGTTATCGGTTGAACATTTTGATCCCTTGTTTTTGAATATGGGAACAACAATACCCACCTTCCAGGCTGAAGGGAAGTGACCTGACAGCAACAATAAGTTAAATAACCGACTTAACGGTTCGTCCAGGGAACCAGCAACCAGCTTTATCATTTTGTTAGTAATACCATCAATGCCCCCGGCCTTTGATGAGTCTAACTTTAGCAAAAGCTTCCTGATTTCTTCCTTAGAGACATGTAGATCTGATAACGAACGCTCGGTTCTTCTGCCAAAATCAGGAACCGTAGATGTGACGTAGTTGTGATGAAATTTAGCTGAGAAGTGGTTGAGGAAAGCCTCACATTTCATCCCATCCGAGTCAAGGACAACACCGGAACTCACCAAGGTCGCTATTCCACCACTGACCTTTTTGTCCAGTAGCTGTTTCAGGATGGCCCAGTAGTTCCTCGAACCTGTTGAGTGCTCACTGAGCGAATTACAGAGTTTATCGTGATGTGTACGCTTTGCTCCGGTAACAAGCTCCCTTACGTTCCTCACTGCTTCCCTGAAGCGGTAAACATTACCGGCACTGTTAACCTTGGTCATTTTCTTGAAAAGTTTTGTACGCCTCTGTATTGCTCTCCTAATCACTAAGTTGAACCATGGCATATCGTTACGTCTGCTGACTCTATCAGAATGAGGAATATGGGCCTCGAACATTGAGTACAGAGTACTCACGAAAAGATTACAAATGGCATCGGGATTGCCAGATCTAAAGACTGAATCCCAGTCGAAATTGCGAACCGATGAATTTAACCTTTCATGATCAAGCTGGGAAAACTTCCCAGCTCTCAAGATGGAAGGATCAGATGGAAAGGACCGTTCGAAGTCGAAACAGATTGAGGTTGTACAATGATCAGACAATGAAAATGGGATACCAACATCAGAACTCGAGACTTGGCCGGCTGTATTACAAAATATAAGATCCAAGCATGATTTACTTGCCTCTGTGATCCTAGTCGGCTTATCAATGAACTGGAAAAGTGAATGTTTGACAGAGATGTCGTAAAGTAAGTTTCCCTCAACAGTATTAATGTCATCACTCCACCAAAACTTACTGCGGGCATTGAAGTCCCCACCAACTATTACCGTGCCTGAGGCTCCGGTCAAGGCGTTCCCAATATTGTCGTCTACATTGGTAAAGTACTCATTCCTCAATGCAGCAGATTGCGAAGGAGATCTGTAAAATAACCCTACTAATATGGTATTAAAGCTGGATTTGATCTCACACCACATACAGTCATCCAACTGGTTTTCGAGATCTTTTCTTCTCTTGAAACACAGAGACTCTTTGACAAAGACAAGCAGACCGCGTCCCTTGGGCTTGTATAGTGATTGATCCATACAATGATAGCCATTTATTTTAACACTTGCCAAATCTAGATTACAACCGGTCTCAGACAAACAGGCCACATCAATATCATCTGATTTGAGTGTAAGACTCATGTCATTGAATCGCTGACCCTTTTCTGCAGTTAGGCTATTTACGTTGGAATATAGAACGTTCAACCCAATAGGCCCTGGATTGAGGTGTATGTCTCCACACAGTAATAGAAGTTGTTTAATCAAGCCTGGGTTAGTAATACATAGTAACAAGGTAGGAAGACCTGGGCATGCGCTTACTATGAGTGTTACTATAGCGCACACACTCAACACGCAGGAAGGTGATGACCAGCATTTGTAAACATGCAGTGCTGTATAGGTCACGGCATAGAGGAGAAGGGCAAGGGACCATTGAAGCAATATAATACAAGCCACACAGGTTAATATAAAAAGACCAACAGGCCGGCACATTAGTGCAAAACCTAACAATAGGACTAAAGAAACCAGTAGTCCCAATTTCATGTAATCAACATTCCAACAAAGACCACACCAGGTATCATCACTATTGGTTATCGATGAGCGGTTGCCGCGAACACTAAACATGCTGAATGCACCAATTCTTGCCCTCCACTGACTTATGTCAATCCCCATTGGATAAGAGGATGTAAATAAGATACCCTAGTATGCTGCAAAAAGGTGAAAAACAAATCAAAGTATCTTCTACAACAAAAAGAAGAGATAGTAATAGTACATTCCGATGCATTGGGAGAATGCGGTAACTCATTTAGTTCCGATTGGTCATGGATTGGTACGTAGTCAATGCCATGCATTTCATTCAATCCCAAGGCCACGGAAAATGTCAAGTATAATACAAGTACAAGTAAGAACATCGTACGTAAAAGGCATACGACACAGGTTTCAATCACCAGATAACTATATCTGGCTGAATAACCATCCTACAAATAAGCAACTGACAAGTCCGTGATATTGTAGGTCGACCAGGAACTAAGCGTCAATAGGTCAGTACTTATGGTCACTCATGGCCGGCCATACTCCAACAACAAGTAAGGACCAACTTATAAAGGAGAGATATATTCCGAGAATCGAAGGATGGTCAAAGTTCAAAAGAGCAGCGTTCATTGCATGACCACTGATCTGCCAACATTACAGTGACACCAACTCGGAGTCAACTCAATGCTACTTCTTCACTAACGACAGGAAGGGCTGTTCTTTATTGTATTTCAACTTGTAGCTCTTAATACCATCAGGGTCATCATCTTCAAAAAAATCCTCCGACACTGCTGGGGCAGACTGGGAGAAAAAGATCGAGTTCCTTCATGGGAGAAAAAAAGGAGGAGTCCACCTGTCCATCGTGGGGATATTATTTCTGTACTTGGAGACAATTATGAAGATAGTATTCTTGGAGGGGGAGACTCTCCTTCCCCTAAGAGACCGTGGAGGGGGGCGCCCTCTACTTCTTTTTCCCTGCCCCCGGGAATCTCCAGAATTCCCAAATCAGCTGCCTTGGGGGTAGCACCAGCTTAAGGGGTAATACGACCGGACTCTACTGGAGACCAGGCTGAGACAGCTTCTATTTCATCCAAGGTGGACCCCTCTGAGGATTCAGAGGTTATTCCACACACTTGGCCAGCAACGATGAACAGGGTGGCCAACATTCTGGACATCCCTGTCGAACACCAAATGAAAAAAGGAAAAACTTCCATTCTAGAAGGGGCATTCTCGGGTCTTGTGACGCAGCCCGACCCCCAGACCCCCATGTTTCCGGTGGATGGCATCATGGACATCAGGTGGGACAAAGTTAACAAGAGCCTTCCTAGGTGTCATTCTCGGATGAGAATAGACTAAGGAGGCAATATGGATGGCTGGAGACTGATTTCGAACGGAGGGGCAAATGTCCAAGTCTCAACAAGTTGGTTGCCACTTACCTTAACACCAAGGTGGGTAGCGGTAGGTTCAAACCTAGGTCACTTTACTCCTCTGAAGTTAAGACGGAGAAGGCCCTGGAAGGGATCGACAAATTCTTCGTTGTCAACAGAGAGTGGTGTCTCACTCATCATACCTGTTAGCAGCCCTCAGACAGGCCCTGGCTCCAGAAGCGAGCTCCACAGAGGAGGAGGACATTGCTTCGATTTTGGGGGCACTAGGTACGGCAACTTGCGATGTGGCCGCCCTGAGCACTACAGCATTGGCAAAATGTGTCAACGAGCGTAGGCATGTGTATGTGGAAGCCCTAAATCTTCCAGACAAGTAAGACAGGGACGCCCTCCTGAAGGTTCCCATGGAGGGATCTGAACTTTTTGGAGGAAAGTTTAATGATATTGCGAAGGAATCTTCACAGTTAAGACGTGACGCTCGAGAAATGGCAAGCACGATGGCGTCGACTGCCATCAGTTTTGGCAGGGACAATTCTGGAAATACCAAGAGGAAAGCTACTTCTTCCGTTGGTAACCAGTTCAAGCGGGTCAAGGGATTGGCCCTCACGAGGAACGAGGCTTGCCACTGCCCAGGGACAAAGCTTGGGCCCCAGGCTATGATTCAGCAGACAAAAAAGGTCAGCAGAAGCCTCAGCAAAAATGGGGGGCACAACAGCAGGCAACTCAAGGTCACCTGGGCAACAAATGGGGAAAAGGGCAAAGGTCATTCAAGCAGTCCTTTCGCCCCAAACAGTCACAATAGCAACCATGGACCCCAGCCCCCCACCACCACGACATCTTCAAGGCCTCCAGTGGGGGCAGGCTTGGCTCTTTCGCCAAAAAATGGCGAAATATTACAAAAGACAAGTATGTGCTCAACATCTTGGAAAATGGCTATTCCATAGAATTCGAAAAAAGCCCTCCTTGTCAAACTTTCATCCGGACACAGCAAATTCTCTCAGCCAAGAGAAGAGGGGGGCCATGTCCTTGGAAATAGAAAAGATGTTGGAAAAGGGGCAAAAGAGGAAGTCCCGGTGCATCCACAAGAGGTAGGTTTCTATTCAAATCTTTTTCTCGTTCCCAAAAAAACCGGGGGTTTGCGTCCTGTGTTGAATTTAAAGGCTTTAAATTCATACATAGTAGGCCGTCCGTTCAGGATGGAGACCTTCAGGTCAGTGATGAGGTCTCTGAAACCCAACGAATGGGTGGCATCGCTGGACCTGTCCGACGCATATTTTCACGTCCCTGTGAGCATAGAATCCAGGAAATTCCTCAGATTCCAGTTTGCGGGCAAACAATTTCAGTTCAAGGCCCTGGTTTTTGGACTAAAATCGGCTCCAAGGGTATTCACAAAGGTAGTTGAAACCCTCATGGCCCACCTTCGGACCAGAGGAATCTGAATTCACGTCTATTTAGACGACTGGCTTATAAGAGCGTTCAGTCGACGCTGACTGAAACAGGTCTTAAGCTTTGTGACCCAGACTGTCACAGTCCTGGGCTTCTTGATTAATTGGAAAAAATCCGAATTGGCACCAACCCAGGTAATAGTCTTCCTAGGGGCAATATTGAACCAAGTGGACAGTCTGGCCTTCCCATCACGGGAACAAGCATCAGCTCTACAGTCTGCAATTTCATCCCTAATGGACTGAGAGTGGGCCACTGCTCGAGAAATTCTCAGCATCCTTGGAATGATGGCATCATACATAGACGTTGTCCAATGGGCGAGGCTTCAGATGAGGCCCCATCAGCTTCATTTACGGGAGTCCTGGTGCCCCCAGAGGAATATCCTATCGAAACATATTTCTCTACTTTTCAATCTGAAACGTCAGCTCCACTGGTGGACACTAGAAGCCCATTTATTCAAAGGGGTCAGTATAACCCCCCCCAAAAAAAACAAACCCAAGTGACGATTTCAACGGATGCATCTCTCGAGGGTTGGGGAGCACTCAAGGAGGGCAGCAGCCTTTCAGGAGTTTTGGACCCAGGCAGAGGCAATAAAACACATAAACTGGCTAGAATTGAGAGCTGTACAGCTAGCCTTGATGGGATTCAAAAAATCACTGGGGGCAAGATGGTACTTGTTCTAACCGACAACACAAAGGAGACTGCATATCTAAACAAAGAAGGGGACACTCATTCGAAGGACCTGTGTCTCCTCACGAGGTCAGTCCTGCTTTGGTGTGCACGCCTTGGCATTTCCCTGAAGGCAGGGGTGAAAAACATAGTCCCGGATGCTCTGTCCAGGAGAGACAGGACATTCCCCACAGAGTGGACCCTAAAGGGCGACATTCTGAAGCTGGTATTCAGCAGATGGGACAGACCCCATGTCGATCTCTTCGCAACAAGTCTAAATCACCAGCTTCCTGTATATGTCTCCCCAGTTCAAGACAATCAGGCATGGGCAGTAGATGCCCTGTCAATTTCTTGGAGGGGGATCCTGGGCTATGCTTTTCCTCCGGTAGCCCTGATACAGAGGGTACTCAACAAAATACAAGAGGAGGACTGTGTTGTAATCCTCATAGCACCGTGGTGGCCCCGACAGCCTTGGTTCTCGGGGGTACTAGATCTCCTAATCGAGTCGCCGTTGAAATTTCCGGACAGACCCGACCTACTGTACCAACCACACAACAAACAACTCCACAAAGACCTCTCCATCATGAAGCTAGTTGCATGGAGATTATCAAGAATGCCTGGGCTAAGAAAGGCATACCTGTCAATGCTGCAGAGCATGCAGCCCAGGCCCGAAGAAAGTCAACCCGGGACACATACGATGCCAGACTTCGAATTTTCTTTGATTGGTGCAGGGAGAGGGAGATTCGACCATTGCAGGCCACTTTAGCCCAGGTCTCCTCTTTCCTTACTTATTTGTTCGAGATTAAGAATCTCCAGGTTAGAACTATTCTAGGTTACAAGGCTGCTATATCAGTGGTGCACCCAGGTTGGGGTGGAATAGTAGTGGGTATGCACCCTCTACTTTCTGACATAATTAAGTCTTTCATTTACATCAGACCTCCGTCTAGGCATATTTGCCTGGGTTGGAATTTGCCTCTAGTACTCATGAAACTTTGTTTGGAACCTTTCGAGCCTCTGGGGAAGGCAGATATGAAATTCCTGTCCTGGAAGACAGCCTTTTTTATAGCAGCAGCCTCGGCGAGGCGGAGAAGCACTCTTCATGCCTTATCCATCGACGAAGGCCATTTGTCTTGGTCAAGGGAAGGGGTGGCACTCATTCCATCCCCAGGGTTCATGGCCAAAAATGAATCCGCCAACTACATGAGTAAAGCAATCTTTTTACCTGAAATGTCTTCAGTCTCCAGTGTGCAGGAAGACATCTGGTTGTGCCCATGCAGGGCACTTAGAATTTACTTAGATAGGACCAAGAGTGTCAGAGACTGCCAGAATCAGCTCTTTCTGACATATCCTTTTTTTCAAGACTCCCACCATCCTAATAAGTTTCAGTATTTCTACTCAAAAGTAATACTAACAGGTAAGGGAGCTATGCAGTGGATTATAATTTTCTCTAATTGAAAATATTATCCACTAGTAGCGTACTTACCTGTTAGAATGTTCCCACCCTCCTCCCCACTGTTGTTGATTTTTGGTTTGTGTATAGCAACCTCAGATAAAGAGGAAGTACGTTGTATGCATGCGCAGGAGGTGATAATGGTGGGGTATAAAAAATGAGATCGGCATTGGATCCGGGTAGCCGGGATAACACTCAAAAGTAATTCTAACAGGTAAGTACGCTACTAGTGGATAATATTTTCAATTAGAGAAAATTATAAACAACTTGAACGCTGTAAGAAGAAGGCAGTCGCGTTAATGGTATCAAACTAAAGGTATTGAAAGAGCAGTTTTGCGCTGTCCTGCTTAAACACAGTTGCAGCAAAGGCACTGAAGGTATTGAAGAGCGGATGTGACAAAAGAACCCCTCAACTACTAATCATTCACTGCAGTTCAAATAAAACCTTCACAACTGTCATCCACCCTAGGGGCCAAATTCATTAGACGTGTGTAACTTCTCCCTGATTAGTAATAGGGCCTATTCATATTCTGTGAAGATTTACATGAAGGACCTGAATCTGTCTATTCAGTAGTTAAACGCTGTTTTTAAGCTGAACGCCCTTCATGAATTTGGCCCCATTTGTCTAAGCTTGATTCCATCTAGTCTGTCCACATCTCCCTATCTACCATAAACCTACATTCTGGTACTCGCATATAGTACTTGCTACATTTTCTTGTCATTCATCTCATTCCTTGCTATTAAATTCCGCCAGCGTAGCTATTCAGGCCGCCAGGCCTCTAGTTTAGGTATATTTTTTCTGCACCGTTGACTCAAGAAATGTCCTCATATGCTAATGAGAACTCCTGGTGACATTTGACAATCTACCTCATGATGATGACCATGCCCTTATATGGAAGCAACAAAAAATGCAATTTCTCTATAATCGCTGCAGAATCCAAATATTTAAGCCCGCTAGGATGGGCTCTGTATGAATCTCGACTCTCAGGAGAAGTTTGATAGTCATCTGATCTAAACTGATGGAGGATTAACATTACAAACTATTACAGCTCTACGTCCATTATAGTAGTGATTATATATTATAATCCTCAGATAAGCACATCAGTTGAGTAATTATCCTGTAACCAAAGAAAAAATGGGTAACCACTTTGCTGCAATTTTTTTGGGAACTAGACAGTTCACCAACAAAAATGGATTTTTCTGAAAAATAGCTCTTTTAAAATTTAAAATTGACTGAAAAATAGAGTTTTTAACAATTTAGTTTGAGAAATGTTAGTCAAATCGTGCGGTGTTCACCATTTGATCTATCCCGCCCATCATCCGAGGGCTGTGTTTTTCAGTAGGCGTAACCAAATAATAAGCGAGCTGAGCAAGCACAGGGTTTTACACCTCCTTCAGGTTGAGGATATTCGCCTATCACAACTGACACTGCTTGTTCCCCTTGCTCCTCTAACACATTGTAGTATTTGGGAAAAATCAGGCATGTGTTAGAAAAGCAGAAACAAAGCACCACCAGACCTTCGGTGTAATGGGTGGGTGGGTGGGTTGGTGGGTGGGCACCTCCATGTGCCTGTCACCTCATGGGATAATATTAATTTCCCCTCCTTCTGTCGGTTCCACCTTGTTGTCTAACACAAAAGTGACCGAGCAATGGTTTCGTGCATGCATCACTTTTTATGTTCGCCTATCACAACTGACACTGCTTGTTCCCCTTGCTTCTCTATCACATTATAGTATTGGGGGAAAATAAGGTATGTCAAGCTCCATAAACGAACCTTTCCTTATAACATTCACCAAAATTCCTCCTTCTCAATACTCCCAACACATTCCCCCAATACTATAATGAAAACAGATAAGATAGAAGAACAAATTAGCAATAATCTCAGATTACTTTATTGTACTTGATATCCACAATATGGTGTCACAAATCACCTGTTATGAGAATGAATTATGAAGATTACAATCACTGTACTTTGCAAATGTAGCCTCAACCTCATCAGATGTCTGCACTGACCCTGCCAAGCGCCCTGCAACTATCCCGGCATCCCTCATAGTGTAATACCTAGTCGAATTGGCAGTATTACAGCCCACATGTGACATCATCTGTTCTTCCGACTGAACAGCCCCTGACATACCCAAGAGAATGGAACAACCAGCACGCAGGCTGTGAGGTGTCTCGTCCTCATCCGATCCTAAAGTTGCCAAATATTCTTTCAAACGGATGTACATTGTCTGATAAGTGACATTCTGATCCAAAACCGTTCAGCATTCATTAACAATTCTGAAGAGACATCCACAAGATATATCCACACCCCACTGTAAGCACCACTGTACATATCGATCCAACCCAGAAATTGGGCAAACATGCTGATCATCACAGCGCTATATTATAAACCAGTTTGTACTGCCATTACCACCTCTTATAGTTTTTGTGAGGTTATGACAAAAACTCATGCCCGAATTGTCCTCCAAGCACTTAACCTCTTGAGTAGGGATAGAGGAATATCTGATGCCCTATCACCAGCAAGAAAACTGGATCTTAAAGTAGCCCTGGTCCCGCATCAATACAAATGTTTGTCTAGGTAAGAAATAAGGCATACTGAGTTGGTTATCAATGTACTTAGAGATACTCATGCTCGAATTGTCCTCCAAGCACTTCACCTCTTGAGTAGGGATAGAGGAAGATCCGATGCCCTATCACCAGCAAGAAAACTGGATCTTAAAGTAGCCCTGGTCCCGCATCAATACAAATGTTTGTCTAGGTAAGAAATAAGGCATACTGAGTTGATTATCAATGTACTTAGAGATACTTTTGGGTTTCCCAACAAAAAACCGGCTTTGGTTGTTTCGGAAGTACATGAGATTTAGCCTGCTCGAAAGCTATTTGCTTGCCATAGTTCTTTATAGAGGGGGCACAAGCTGGGTTTCCACTATTCCGTCTAATATCCCACATGCGCCGTCTTCCCGCATGCTCAAAAACATCGACCAATTTTTGAACCAGGTTACTTACCGTAGCCGCAGCTAAATGCATTGAACATGAACAATCTAGTTTCAATTTGTCACCTAGGTATGGGCAGGTAATGTCATGTTCTTTAGTTTTTCCGAAAGAGTCTTTCCAGACCAAGAATCTAAGAGGATCACCAGGATCATATGAAGATATAGACGGTTGGTGGGCTAACTGAGACAAAAAAGATTGCAAACTATTCTGTGAACTATCCTGTCGCCTCTGCTTATCCGAATTTTTACAGACGCCGTTGAGATACAATATTCTGGAGTCAATAGCATTCATGTCTATCTTGGGGTCTTTTTCATTCCTGGCCTCCTGGAAATATAAACAATATTGTCATCGTTGAATTGAAATGTAGCTTATGGACAAATAATGACTCAGCAAGCTCAACTGCTTCAAACTGAGGCCGAAATTTCGAGATTCTGCAATGATAATTTGTCATTTAATTCGCGATAATAACCTACTGCCGATAATAGTCGGTGGTTATACGGAGTCGAGATGACCGTTTGGAAAAACTGAGACTGAAGTTTGAGATTCCGCGACAATAACTTGTCAATTGACTGGCGATATAGCCTACTCACAATGATACTTGGTTGGCGATGCCGCTCGTCGCGACCAATCACGCTCATTTTGGTTATACAGAGTCGAGATGACCAATTGGACAAACTGAGACCACAATTTTGAGATTCTGCAACGATAAGTTTTCATTCGACAAGCAATATTAGCCTACTGGCGATGAAAGTTGGTTGGCGGTGGCCCTTGTCACGACTGATCGCGCTGATTTTGGTCATACAGAGTTGAGAAGCCCGTTCAGTCAAAATGAGATCAAAATTTTGAGATTCCATGACGAAAAGTTGTCATTCCACTAGCAAAATAGCCTACTGGCGGTGATAAGCGGTCGGCGAAAGCGTTTGTCGCGACTGATCGCTAGCATTTTGATTAAATACAGAGTTAAGATGACCATTCATACAAACTGAGGCTGAAATTTCAAGATTCTGCGACAATAAGTTGTCAATCGACAGCGATATAGCCTACTGACGATGATAGTTGTTCGGCGATTATGCTCATCGCGACTGTTCAAGCTCCTTTTGGTTATACAGAGTTGAGATGACCGACATGAAAAACTGAGATGGCAATTTCAAGATTCTGCGATGATAAGTTGTCATTTCACTAGCGATATAAGACTACTGGCGATGATCGTCGGTCGGCGATGGCGCTCGTCGCGACTGTTCAAGCTCCTTTTGGTTATACAGAGTTGAGATGACCGACTGGAAAAACTAAGACCGCAATTTCGATATTCTACGACGATAAGTTGTCATTCGACCTGCGATATTACACTACTGGCGATGAAAGTCTTTCGGCGATGGTGTTCATCGCGACCGATCACGCTCATTTTTGAATACAGAGTTTAGATGCCCGATTGGACAAACTGAGACCGCAATTTTGAGATTCTGCCATGATAAGTTGTCATTCGACTAGGAATATTTGACGACTGGCGATGATTGTCTGTCGGCGATGGCCCTTGTCACAACTGATCCCACACATTTTGGTTATACGGAGTCGAGATGACCGATTGGACAAACTGAGACCGCAATTTCGAGATTCTTCGATGATTAGTTATCATTCGACTAGCAATATTAGAATACTGGAGATGATAGTCGGTCAGCGATGGCCCTTGTCCCGACTGATCACGCTCATTTTGGTTATACAGAGTCGAGATGACCGACTGGAAAACGTAAGACCGCAATTTCGAGATTCTACGACGATAAGTTGTCACTCGACTAGCGATATTAGACTACCGGCGATGGTTATTGCAATCGTCACAACCAATCACCATCAATTTGTTTAGCGATGACCATATGGACAAACTCGTCGTCGTCGTCGTCTTCGTCGTCGTCGTCGTCGTCATCATCGTCATCGTCAGCGTTATGATCATCGTCATCGTCATCATCATGGTCATCGTGAACTCTGTATAACCAAAAGGAGCTTGAACAGTAGCGACGATCACCATCGCCGACCGACTTTCATCACCAGTAGTGTCATATTGCTAGTCGAATGACAACTTATTATCGAGGAATCTCAATATTGCGGTCTCCGTTTGACCATCGGTCATCTCGACTGTGCATAACGAAAGTGACCATAATTGGTCGCGACGAGCGCTAGCATTTTGATTAAATACAGAGTTAAGATGACCATTCATACAAACTGAGGCTGAAATTTCAAGATTCTGCGACAATAAGTTGTCAATCGACAGCGATATAGCCTACTGACGATGATAGTTGTTCGGCGATTATGCTCATCGCGACTGTTCAAGCTCCTTTTGGTTATACAGAGTTGAGATGACCGACATGAAAAACTGAGATGGCAATTTCAAGATTCTGCGATGATAAGTTGTCATTTCACTAGCGATATAAGACTACTGGCGATGATCGTCGGTCGGCGATGGCGCTCGTCGCGACTGTTCAAGCTCCTTTTGGTTATACAGAGTTGAGATGACCGACTGGAAAAACTAAGACCGCAATTTCGATATTCTACGACGATAAGTTGTCATTCGACCTGCGATATTACACTACTGGCGATGAAAGTCTTTCGGCGATGGTGTTCATCGCGACCGATCACGCTCATTTTTGAATACAGAGTTTAGATGCCCGATTGGACAAACTGAGACCGCAATTTTGAGATTCTGCCATGATAAGTTGTCATTCGACTAGGAATATTTGACGACTGGCGATGATTGTCTGTCGGCGATGGCCCTTGTCACAACTGATCCCACACATTTTGGTTATACGGAGTCGAGATGACCGATTGGACAAACTGAGACCGCAATTTCGAGATTCTTCGATGATTAGTTATCATTCGACTAGCAATATTAGAATACTGGAGATGATAGTCGGTCAGCGATGGCCCTTGTCCCGACTGATCACGCTCATTTTGGTGATACAGACTCGAGGTGACCGACTGGAAAACGTAAGACCGCAATTTCGAGATTCTACGACGATAAGTTGTCACTCGACTAGCGATATTAGACTACCGGCGATGGTTATTGCAATCGTCACAACCAATCACCATCAATTTGTTTAGCGATGACCATATGGACAAACTCGTCGTCGTCGTCGTCTTCGTCGTCGTCGTCGTCGTCATCATCGTCATCGTCAGCGTTATGATCATCGTCATCGTCATCATCATGGTCATCGTGAACTCTGTATAACCAAAAGGAGCTTGAACAGTAGCGACGATCACCATCGCCGACCGACTTTCATCACCAGTAGTGTCATATTGCTAGTCGAATGACAACTTATTATCGAGGAATCTCAATATTGCGGTCTCCGTTTGACCATCGGTCATCTCGACTGTGCATAACGAAAGTGACCATAATTGGTCGCGACGAGCGCCATCACCGACCAACTTTCATCGCCAGTAGCGTAATATTGCTAGTCTAATGACAACTGATCATCGCAGAATCGCAAAATTGCGGTCTCAGTTTGTCCAATTGAGCATCTCGACTCTGCATAACCAAAATTAGCGTGATTGGTCGCGGCGACCGCCATCGCCGACCAACTCCCATCGCCAGTAGTGTAATATCGCTATCGAATGACAACTTATCATCGCAGAATCTCAAAATTGCAGTCTCAGTTTGACCATAGGTCATCTCGACTCTGCATAACCAAAGTGAGCGTGATTGGTCGCGACGAGCACCATAGCCGATTGACTTTCATCGCCATCAGTGTAATATCACTATCGAATGACAACTTATCATCGCAGAATATCGAAATTGTTGTCTCAATTTGTTCAATCGGTCATCTCGACTCTGTATAACCAAAATGAGCGTGATTGAACGCGACGAGCGCCATCGCCGACCGACTTTCATCGCCAGCAGTGTAATATTGCTATCGAATGACAACTTATCATCGCAGAATATCGAAATTGTTGTCTCAATTTGTCCAATCGGTCATCTCGACTCTGTATAACCAAAATGAGCGTGATTGAACGCGACGAGCGCCATCGCCGACCGACTTTCATCGCCAGTAGTTTAATATCGCTATCGAATGACAACTTATCATCGCAGAATCTCGAAATTGTGGTCTCAGTTTCTCCAATCGGTCATCTCAACTCTGTATAACCAAAATGAGCGTGATTGAACGCGACAAGCGCCATCGCCGACCGACTTTCATCGCCAGTAGTGTAATATCGCTATCGAATGACAACTTATCATCGCAGAATCTCGAAATTGCGGTCTCAGTTTGTCCAATCGGTCATCTCAACTCTGTATAACCAAAGTGAGCGTGATCGGTCGCGACGAGCGCCATCGCCGACCGACTTTCATCGCCAGTAGCGTAATATTGCTAGTCTAATGACAACTGATCATCGCAGAATCTCAAAATTGCAGTCTCAGTTTGTCCAATTGATCATCTCGACTCTGCATAACCAAAATGTGCGTGATTGGTCGCGACGAGCGCCATCGCCGACCGACTTTCATCGCCAGTAGTGTAATATCACTATCGAATGACAACTTATCATCACAGAATATCGAAATTGCGGTCTCAGTTTGTCCAATCGTTCATCTCAACTCTGTATAACCAAAGTGAGCGTGATCCGTCGCGACGAGCGCCATCACCGACCAACTTTCATCGCCAGTAGCGTAATATTGCTAGTCTAATGACAACTGATCATCGCAGAATCTTAAAATTGCGGTCTCAGTTTGTCCAATTGATCATCTCGACTCTGCATAACCAAAATGTGCGTGATTGGTCGCGACGAGTGCCATCGCCGACCAACTTTCATCGCCAGTAGTGTAATATCGCTATCGAATGACAACTTATCATCGCAGAATCTTAAAATTGCAGTCTCAGTTTGACCATAGGTCATCTCGACTCTGCATAACCAAAGTGAGCGTGATTGGTCGTGACGAGCGCCATCGCCGACCGACTTTCATCACCAGTAGTGTAATATCGCTATCGAATGACAACTTATCATTGCAGAATATCGAAATTGCGGTCTCAGTTTGTCCAATCGTTCATCTCAACTCTGTATAACCAAAGTGAGCGTGATCGGTCGCGACGAGCGCCAACACCGACCAACTTTCATCGCCAGTTGCGTAATATTGCTAGTCTAATGACAACTGATCATCGCAGAATCTCAAAATTGCGGTCTCAGTTTGTCCAATTGAGCATCTCGACTCTGCATAACCAAAATGAGCGTGATTGGTCGCGACGAGCGCCATCGCCGACCGACTTTCATCGCCAGTAGTGTAATATCGCTATCGAATGACAACTTATCATCGCTGAATCTCAAAATTGCAGTCTCAGTTTGACCATAGGTCATCTCGACTCTGTATAACCAAAGTGAGCGTGATTGGTCGCGACGAGCACCATCGCCGATTGACTTTCATCGCCATCAGTGTAATATCGCTATCGAATGACAACTTATCATCGCAGAATATCGAAATTGTGGTCTCAATTTGTCCAATCGGTCATCTCGACTCTGTATAACCAAAGTGAGCGTGATTGGATGCGATGAGCGCCATCGCTGACCGACTTTCATCGCCAGTAGTGTAATATCGCTAGTCTAATGTCAACTAATCATCGCAGAATCTCAAAATTGCGGTCTCAGTTTGTCCAATTGAGCATCTCGACTCTGCATAACCAAAATGAGCGTGATTGGTCGCGACGAGCGCCATTGCTGACCGACTTTCATCGCCAGTAGTGTAATATCACTATCTAATGACAACTTATCATTGCAGAATATCGAAATTGCGGTCTCAGTTTGTCCAATCGTTCATCTCAACTCTGTATAACCAAAGTGAGCGTGATCGGTCGCGACGAGTGCCAACACCGACCAACTTTCATCGCCAGTAGCGTAATACTGCTAGTCTAATGACAACTGATCATCGCAGAATCTCAAAATTGCAGTCTCAGTTTGTCCAATTGATCATCTCGACTCTGCATAACCAAAATGTGCATGATTGGTCGCTGCGACCGCCATCGCCGACCAACTTTCATCGCCAGTAGTGTAATATCGCTATCGAATGACAACTTATCATCGCAGAATCTCAAAATTGCAGTCTCAGTTTGACCATAGGTCATAGCGACTCTGCATAACCAAAGTGAGCGTGATTGGTCGTAACGAGCACCATCGCCGATTGACTTTCATCGCCATCAGTGTAATATCACTATCGAATGACAACTTATCATCGCAGAATATCGAAATTGTTGTCTCAATTTGTTCAATCGGTCATCTCGACTCTGTATAACCAAAATGAGCGTGATTGAACGCGACGAGCGCCATCGCCGACCGACTTTCATCGCCAGCAGTGTAATATTGCTTTCGAATGACAACTTATCATCGCAGAATATCGAAATTGCTGTCTCAGATTGTCAAATCGATCATCTCGACTCTGTATAAAAAAAGTGAGCGTGATTGGACGTGATGAGCGCCATCGCCGACCGACTTTCATCACCTGTAGTGTAATATTGCTAGTCTAATGACAACTGATCATCGCAGAATTTCGAAATTGCGGTATCAGATTGTCAAATCGGTCATCTCGACTCTGTATAACCAAAATGAGCGTGATTGGTCGTGATGAGCGCCATCACCGACCGACTTTCATCGCCAGTAGTGAAATATCGCTATCGAATGACAACTTATCATCGCAGAATATCGAAATTGTGGAATCAATTTGCCAAATCGGCCATCTCGACTCTGTATAACCAAAATGAGCGTGATTGGTCGCGACGAGCGCCATCGCTGACCGACTTTCATTGCCATTAGTGTAATATCGCTATCGAATGACAACTTATCATCGCAGAATCTCAAAATTGCGGTCTCGGTTTGACCATCGGCCATCTCGACTTTGCATAACCAAAATGAGCGTGATTGGTCGCGACGAGCGCCATCGCCGACTGACTTTCATCGCCAGTAGTGTAATATCGCTATCGAATGAAAACTTATCATCACAGAATATCGAAATTGTTGTCTCAATTTGTCCAATCGGTCATCTCGACTCTGTATAACCAAAATGAGCGTGACTGGACACGACGAGCGCCATCGCCGATCGACTTTCAACGCCAGTAGTGAAATATCCCTATCAAATGACAACTTATCATCGCAGAATCTCGAAATTCCTGTCTCAGATTGTCAAATTGGTCATCTCGACTCTGTATAAAAAAAGTGAGCGTGATTAGACGCGACGAGCGCCATCGCCGACCGACTTTCATCGCCAGTAGTGTAATATCGCTATGGAATGACAACTTATCATCGCAGAATCTCGAAATTCCTGTCTCAGATTGTCAAATTGGTCATCTCGACTCTGTATAAAAAAAGTGAGCGTGATTAGACGCGACGAGCGCCATCGCCGACCGACTTTCATCGCCGACCGACTTTCATCGCCAGTAGCTTAATATTGCTAGTCTAATTTCAATTAATCATCGCAGAACCTCTAAATTTCGGTCTCAGTTGGTCCAATTGAGCATCTCGACTCTGCATAACCAAAATGAGCGTGATCGGTCGCTACGAGCGTCATCGCCGACCGACTTTCAGCGCCAGTAGTGTAATATTGCTATCGAATGACAACTTATTATCGTAGAATCTCAAAATTGCGGTCTCAGTTTGACCATCGGCCATCTCGACTTTGCATAACCAAAGTGAGCATGATTGGTCGCGACGAGCACTATCACCGTCTGACTTTCATCGCCAGTAGTGAAATATCGCTATCGAATGACAACATATCATCGCAGAATATCGATATTGTTGTCTCAATTTGTCCAATCAGTCATCTCGACTCTGAATAACCAAAATGAGCCTGATTGGTCGCTACGAGTGTCATTGCCGACCGACTTTCATCGCCTGTAGTGTAATATCGCTTCGAATGACAACTTATCATCGCAGAATCTCAAAATTTCGGTCTCAGTTTGACCATCAGTCATCTCGACTCTGCATAACCAAAGTGAGCGTGATTGGTCGCGACGAGCGCCATCGCCGACCGACTTTCATCACCAGTAGTGAAATATCGCTATCGAATAACAACCTATCATTGCAGAATCTCGAAATTGTGGTCTCAATTTGTCCAATCGGTCATCTCGACTCTGTATTACAAAAATGAGCGTGATTGGAAGCGACGAGCGCTATCGCCGACCAACTTTCATCGCCAGTAGCGTAATATTGCTAGTCTAACTTCAACTAATCATCGCAGAATCTCAAAATTGCGGTCTCAGTTTGACCATCGGTCATCTCGCCTCTGCATAACCAAGTGAGCGTGATCGGTCGCGACGAGCGCCATCGCCAACCGACTTTCATCGCCAGTAGTGTAATATCGCTATCGAATGACAACTTATCATCGCAGAATATCGAAATTGTGGTCTCAATTTGTCCAATCGGTCATCTCGACTCTGTATAACCAAAATGAGCGTGATTGGACACGACGAGCGCCATCGCTGATCGACTTTCATCGCCTGTAGTGTAATATTGCTAGTCTAATGACAAGTAATCATCGCAGAATCTCAAAATTGCGGTCTCAGTTTGACCATTGGTCATCTCGACTCTGCATAACCAAAGTGAGCGTGATTGGTCGCGACGAGCGCCATCGCCGACCGACTTTCATCGCCTGTAATGTAATATTGCTATCGAATGACAACTTATCATCGCAGAATATCGAAATTGTGGTCTCAATTTGTCCAATCGGTCATCTCGACTCTGAATAACCAAAATGAGCGTAATCGGTCGCTACGAGCGTCATCGCCGACCGACTTTCATCGCCAGTAGTGTAATATCGCTATCGAATGACAACTTATCATCGCAGAATCTCAAAATTAAGGTCTCAGTTTGACCATTAGTCATCTCGACTCTGCATAACCAAAGGGAGCGTGATCGGTCGCGACGAGCGCCATCGCCAACCGACTTTCATCGCCAGTAGTGTAATATCGCTATCGAATGACAACTTATCATCGCAGAATATCGAAATTGTGGTCTCAATTTGTCCAATCAGTCATTTCAACTCTGTATAACCAAAATGAGCGTGATTGGACACGACGAGCGCCATCGCCAATCGACTTTCATCGCCTGTAGTGTAATATTGCTAGTCTAATGACAAGTAATCATCGCAGAATCTCGAAATTGCTGTCTCAGTTGGTCCAATTGAGCATCTCGACTCTGCATAACCAAAATGAGCGTGATTGGTCCCGACGAGCGCCATCGCCGACTTTCATCGCCAGTAGTGTAATATCGCTCCCGAATGACAACTTATCATCGCAGAATCTCGAAATTGCTGTCTCAGATTGTCAAATCGGTCATCTCGACTCTGTATAAAAAAAGTGAGCGTGATTGGACGCGACGAGCGCCATCGCCAACCGACTTTCATCGCCAGTAGCGTAATATTGCTGGTCTAATTTCAACTGATCATCGTAGAATCTCAAAATTGCGGTCTCCGTTTGTCCAATTGAGCATCTCGACTCTGCATTACCAAAATGAGCGTGATTGGTCGCGACGAGCGCCATCGCCGACTGACTTTCGTCGCCAGTAGTGTAATATCGCTATCGAATGACAACTTATCATCGCAGAATATCGAAATTGTGGTCTCAATTTGTCCAATCGGTCATCTCGACTCTGTATAACCAAAATGAGCGTGATTGGACACGACGAGCGCCATCGCCAATCGACTTTCATCGCCTGTAGTGTAATATTGCTAGTCTAATGACAAGTAATCATCGCAGAATCTCAAAATTGCGGTCTCAGTTTGACCATTGGTCATCTCGACTCTGCATTACCAAAGTGAGCGTGATTGGTCGCGCCGAGCGCCATCGCCGAACGACTTTCATCGCCTGTAGTGTAATATCGCTATCGAATGACAACTTATCATCGCAGAATATCGAAATTGTGGTCTCAATTTGTCCAATCGGTCATCTCGACTCTGTATAACCAAAATGAGCGTGATTGGACGCGACAAGCCCCATCGCCGACCGACTTTCATCGCCTGTAGTGTAATATTGCTAGTCTAATGACAACTGATCATCGCAGAATTTCGAAATTGCGGTATCAGATTGTCAAATCGGTCATCTCGACTCTGTATAACCAAAATGAGCGTGATTGGTCGTGATGAGCGCCATCACCGACCGACTTTCATCGCCAGTAGTGAAATATCGCTATCGAATGACAACTTATCATCGCAGAATATCGAAATTGTGGAATCAATTTGCCAAATCGGCCATCTCGACTCTGTATAACCAAAATGAGCGTGATTGGTCGTGACGAGCGCCATCGCTGACCGACTTTCATTGCCATTAGTGTAATATCGCTATCGAATGACAACTTATCATCGCAGAATCTCAAAATTGCGGTCTCGGTTTGACCATCGGCCATCTCGACTTTGCATAACCAAAATGAGCGTGATTGGTTGCGACGAGCGCCATCGCCGACTGACTTTCATCGCCAGTAGTGTAATATCGCTATCGAATGAAAACTTATCATCACAGAATATCGAAATTGTTGTCTCAATTTGTCCAATCGGTCATCTCGACTCTGTATAACCAAAATGAGCGTGACTGGACACGACGAGCGCCATCGCCGATCGACTTTCATCGCCAGTAGTGAAATATCCCTATCAAATGACAACTTATCATCGCAGAATCTCGAAATTGCTGTCTCAGATTGTCAAATTGGTCATCTGGACTCTGTATAAAAAAAGTGAGCGTGATTAGACGCGACGAGCGCCATCGCCGACCGACTTTCATCGCCAGTAGCGTAATATTGCTAGTCTAATTTCAATTAATCATCGCAGAACCTCTAAATTTCGGTCTCAGTTGGTCCAATTGAGCATCTCGACTCTGCATAACCAAAATGAGCGTGATCGGTCGCTACGAGCGTCATCGCCGACCGACTTTCAGCGCCAGTAGTGTAATATCGCTATCAAATGACAACTTATCATCGCAGAATCTCAAAATTGCGGCCTCAGTTTGACCATTGGTCATCTCGACTCTGCATAACCAAAGTGAGCGTGATTGGTCGCGACGAGCGCCATCGCCGACCGACTTTCATCGCCAGTAGTGAAATATCGCTATCGAATGACAACTTATCATCGCAGAATATCGAAATTGTGGAATCAATTTGTCCAATCGGTCATCTCGACTCTGTATTACCAAAATGAGCGTGATTGGACGTGACGAGCGCCATCGCCGACCGACTTTCATCGCCTGTAGTGTAATATCGCTATCGAATGACAACTTATCATCGCAGAATATCGAAATTGTGGTCTCAATTTGTCAAATCGGTCATCTCGACTCTGTATAAAAAAAGTGAGCGTGATTGGACGCGACGAGCGCCATCGGCAACCGACTTTCATCGCCAGTAGCGTAATATTGCAGGTCTAATTTCAACTGATCATCGCAGAATCTCAAAATTGCGGTCTCAGTTGGTCCAATTGAGCATCTCGACTCTGCATAACCAAAATGAGCGTGATTGGTCCCGACGAGCGCCATCGCCGACCGACTTTCATCGCCAGTAGTGTAATATCGCTATCGAATGACAACTTATCATCGCAGAATCTCGAAATTGCTGTCTCAGATTGTCAAATCGGTCATCTCGACTCTGTATAAAAAAAGGGGGCGTGATTGGACGCGACGAGCGCCATCGCCAACCGACTTTCATCGCCAGTAGCGTAATATTGCTGGTCTAATTTCAACTGATCATCGCAGAATCTCAAAATTGCGGTCTCAGTTTGTCCAATTGAGCATCTCGACTCTGCATAACCAAAATGAGTGTGATTGGTCGCGACGAGTGCCATCGCCGACCGACTTTCGTCGCCAGTAGTGTAATATTGCTATCGAATGACAACTTATCATCGCAGAATATCGAAATTGTGGTCTCAATTTGTCCAATCGGTCATCTCGACTCTGTATAACCAAAATGAGCGTGATTGGACACGACGAGCGCCATCGCCGATCGACTTTCATCGCCTGTAGTGTAATATTGCTAGTCTAATGACAAGTAATCATCGCAGAATCTCAAAATTGCGGTCTCAGTTTGACCATTGGTCATCTCGACTCTGCATAACCAAAGTGAGCGTGATTGGTCGCGACGAGCGCCATCGCCGACCGACTTTCATCGCCAGTAGTGAAATATCGCTATCGAATGACAACTTATCATCGCAGAATATCGAAATTGTGGAATCAATTTGTCCAATCGGACATCTCGACTCTGTATAACCAAAATGAGCGTGATTGGACGTGACGAGCGCCATCGCCGACCGACTTTCATCGCCTGTAGTGTAATATTGCTAGTCTAATGACAACTGATCATCGCAGAATTTCGAAATTGCGGTATCAGATTGTCAAATCGGTCATCTCGACTCTGTATAACCAAAATGAGCGTGATTGGTCGTGATGAGCGCCATCGCCGACCGACTTTCATCGCCAGTAGTGAAATATCGCTATTGAATGACAACTTATCATCGCAGAATATCGAAATTGTGGAATCAATTTGTCAAATCGGTCATCTCGACTCTGTATAACCAAAATGAGCGTGATTGGTTGCGACGAGCGCCATCGCCGACCGACTTTCATTGCCATTAGTGTAATATCGCTATCGAATGACAACTTATCATCACAGAATCTCAAAATTGCGGTCTCAGTTTGACCATCGGCCATCTCGACTTTGCATAACCAAAATGAGCATGATTGGTCGCGACGAGCGCCATCGCCGACTGACTTTCATCGCCAGTAGTGTAATATCGCTATCGAATGAAAACTTATCATCACAGAATATCGAAATTGTTGTCTCAATTTGTCCAATCGGTCATCTCGACTCTGTATAACCAAAATGAGCGTGACTGGACACGACGAGCGCCATCGCCGATCGACTTTCATCGCCTGTAGTGTAATATTGCTAGTCTAATGACAAGTAATCATCGCAGAATCTCGAAATTGCGGTCTCAGATTGTCAAATCGGTCATCTCGACTCTGTATAACAAAAATGAGCGTGATTGGATGCGACGAGCGCCATCGCCGAATGATTTTCATCGCCAGTAGCGTAATATTGCTAGTCTAATTTCAATTAATCATCGCAGAATCTCTAAATTGCGGTCTCAGTTGGTCCAATTGAGCATCTCGACTCTGCATAACCAAAATGAGCGTGATTGGTCGCGACGAGCGCCATCGCCGACCGACATTCATCGCCAGTAGTGTAATATCGCTATCGAATGACAACTTATCATCGCAGAATCTCGAAATTGCTGTCTCAGATTGTCAAATCGGTCATCTCGACTCTGTATAAAAAAAGTGAGCGTGATTAGACGCGACGAGCGCCATCGCCGACCGACTTTTATCGCCAGTAGCGTAATATTGCTAGTCTAATTTCAATTAATCATCGCAGAACCTCTAAATTTCGGTCTCAGTTGGTCCAATTGAGCATCTCGACTCTGCATAACCAAAATGAGCGTGATCGGTCGCTACGAGCGTCATCGCCGACCGACTTTCAACGCCAGTAGTGTAATATCGCTATCAAATGACAACTTATCATCGCGGAATCTCAAAATTGCGGCCTCAGTTTGACCATTGGTCATCTCGACTTTGCATAACCAAAGTGAGCGTGATTGGTCGCGACGAGCGCTATCACCGTCTGACTTTCATTGCCAGTAGTGTAATATCGCTATCGAATCACAACATATCATCGCAGAATATCGATATAGTTGTCTCAATTTGTCCAATCAGTCATCTCGACTCTGAATAACCAAAATGAGCGTAATCGGTCGCTACGAGCGTCATCGCCGACCGACTTTCATCGCCAGTAGTGTGATATCGCTATCGAATGACAACTTATCATCGCAGAATCTCAAAATTATGGTCTCAGTTTGACCATCAGTCATCTCGACTCTGCATAACCAAAGGGAGCGTGATCGGTCGCGACGAGCGCCATCGCCAACCGACTTTCATCGCCAGTAGTGTAATATCGCTATCGAATGACAACTTATCATCGCAGAATCTCGAAATTGCTGTCTCAGATTGTCAAATCGGTCATCTCGACTCTGTATAAAAAAAGTGAGCGTGATTGGACGCGACGAGCGCCATCGCCAACCGACTTTCATCGCCAGTAGCGTAATATTGCTAGTCTAACTTCAACTAATCATCGCAGAATCTCAAAATTGCGGTCTCAGTTTGACCATCGGTCATCTCGCCTCTGCATAACCAAAGTGAGCGTGATCGGTCGCGACGAGCGCCATCGCCAACCGACTTTCATCGCCAGTAGTGTAATATCGCTATCGAATGACAACTTATCATCGCAGAATATCGAAATTGTGGTCTCAATTTGTCCAATCGGTCATCTCGACTCTGTATAACCAAAATGAGCGTGATTGGACACGACGAGCGCCATCGCTGATCGACTTTCATCGCCTGTAGTGTAATATTGCTAGTCTAATGACAAGTAATCATCGCAGAATCTCAAAATTGCGGTCTCAGTTTGACCATTGGTCATCTCGACTCTGCATAACCAAAGTGAGCGTGATTGGTCGCGACGAGCGCCATCGCCGACCGACTTTCATCGCCTGTAATGTAATATTGCTATCGAATGACAACTTATCATCGCAGAATATCGAAATTGTGGTCTCAATTTGTCCAATCGGTCGTCTCGACTCTGAATAACCAAAATGAGCGTAATCGGTCGCTACGAGCGTCATCGCCGACCGACTTTCATCGCCAGTAGTGTAATATCGCTATCGAATGACAACTTATCATCGCAGAATCTCAAAATTAAGGTCTCAGTTTGACCATTAGTCATCTCGACTCTGCATAACCAAAGGGAGCGTGATCGGTCGCGACGAGCGCCATCGCCGACTGACTTTCATCGCCAGTAGTGTAATATCGCTATCGAATGACAACTTATCATCGCAGAATATCGAAATTGTGGTCTCAATTTGTCCAATCGGTCATCTCGACTCTGAATAACCAAAATGAGCATGATCGGTCGCTACGAGCGTCATCGCCGACCGACTTTCATCGCCAGTAGTGTAATATCGCTATCGAATGACAACTTATCATCGCAGAATCTCAAAATTAAGGTCTTAGTTTGACCATTAGTCATCTCGACTCTGCATAACCAAAGGGAGCGTGATCGGTCGCGACGAGCGCCATCGCCAACCGACTTTCATCGCCAGTAGTGTAATATCGCTATCGAATGACAACTTATCATCGCAGAATATCGAAATTGTGGTCTCAATTTGTCCAATCGGTCATCTCAACTCTGTATAACCAAAATGAGCGTGATTGGACACGACGAGCGCCATCGCCAATCGACTTTCATCGCCTGTAGTGTAATATTGCTAGTCTAATGACAAGTAATCATCGCAGAATCTCGAAATTGCTGTCTCAGTTGGTCCAATTGAGCATCTCGACTCTGCATAACCAAAATGAGCGTGATTGGTCCCGACGAGCGCCATCGCCGACCGACTTTCATCGCCAGTAGTGTAATATCGCTCCCGAATGACAACTTATCATCGCAGAATCTCGAAATTACTGTCTCAGATTGTCAAATCGGTCATCTCGACTCTGTATAAAAAAAGTGAGCGTGATTGGACGCGACGAGCGCCATCGCCAACCGACTTTCATCGCCAGTAGCGTAATATTGCTGGTCTAATTTCAACTGATCATCGTAGAATCTCAAAATTGCGGTCTCCGTTTGTCCAATTGAGCATCTCGACTCTGCATAACCAAAATGAGCGTGATTGGTCGCGACGAGCGCCATCGCCGACTGACTTTCGTCGCCAGTAGTGTAATATCGCTATCGAATGACAACTTATCATCGCAGAATTTCGAAATTGTGGTCTCAATTTGTCCAATCGGTCATCTCAACTCTGTATAACCAAAATGAGCGTGATTGGACACGACGAGCGCCATCGCCAATCGACTTTCATCGCCTGTAGTGTAATATTGCTAGTCTAATGACAAGTAATCATCGCAGAATCTCAAAATTGCGGTCTCAGTTTGACCATTGGTCATCTCGACTCTGCATTACCAAAGTGAGCGTGATTGGTCGCGACGAGCGCCATCGCCGAACGACTTTCATCGCCTGTAGTGTAATATTGCTATCGAATGACAACTTATCATCGCAGAATATCGAAATTGTGGTCTCAATTTGTCCAATCGGTCATCTCGACTCTGTATAACCAAAATGAGCGTGATTGGACGCGACAAGCCCCATCGCCGACCGACTTTCATCGCCTGTAGTGTAATATTGCTAGTCTAATGACAACTGATCATCGCAGAATTTCGAAATTGCGGTATCAGATTGTCAAATCGGTCATCTCGACTCTGTATAACCAAAATGAGCGTGATTGGTCGTGATGAGCGCCATCGCCGACCGACTTTCATCGCCAGTAGTGAAATATCGCTATCGAATGACAACTTATCATCGCAGAATATCGAAATTGTGGAATCAATTTGCCAAATCGGCCATCTTGACTCTGTATAACCAAAATGAGCGTGATTGGTCGCGACGAGCGCCATCGCCGACCGACTTTCATTGCCATTAGTGTAATATCGCTATCGAATGACAACTTATCATCGCAGAATCATAAAATTGCGGTCTCAGTTTGACCATTGGCCATCTCGACTTTGCATAACCAAAATGAGCGTGATTGGTCGCGACGAGCGCCATCGCCGACTGACTTTCATCGCCAGTAGTGTAATATCGCTATCGAATGAAAAGTTATCATCACAGAATATCGAAATTGTTGTCTCAATTTGTCCAATCGGTCATCTCGACTCTGTATAACCAAAATGAGCGTGACTGGACACGACGAGCGCCATCGCCGATCGACTTTCATCGCCAATAGTGAAATATCCCTATCAAATGACAACTTATCATCGCAGAATCTCGAAATTGCTGTCTCAGATTGTCAAATCGGTCATCTCGACTCTGTATAAAAAAAGTGAGCGTGATTGGACGCGACGAGCGCCATCGCCAACCGACTTTCATCGCCAGTAGCGTAATATTGCTGGTCTAATTTCAACTGATCATCGCAGAATCTCAAAATTGCGGTCTCAGTTTGTCCAATTGAGCATCTCGACTCTGCATAACCAAAATGAGCGTGATTGGTCGCGACGAGCGCCATCGCCGACTGACTTTCATCGCCAGTAGTGTAATATCGCTATCGAATGACAACTTATCATCGCAGAATATCGAAATTGTGGTCTCAATTTGTCCAATCGGTCATCTCGACTCTGTATAACCAAAATGAGCGTGATTGGACACGACGAGCGCCACCGCTGATCGACTTTCATCGCCTGTAGTGTAATATTGCTATCGAATGACAACTTATCATCGCAGAATATCGAAATTGTGGTCTCAATTTGTCCAATCGGTCATCTCGACTCTGAATAACCAAAATGAGCGTAATCGGTCGCTACGAGCGTCATCGCCGACCGACTTTCATCGCCAGTAGTGTAATATCGCTATCGAATGACAACTTATCATCGCAGAATCTCAAAATTAAGGTCTCAGTTTGACCATTAGTCATCTCGACTCTGCATAACCAAAGGGAGCGTGATCGGTCGCGACGAGCGCCATCGCCAACCGACTTTCATCGCCAGTAGTGTAATATCGCTATCGAATGACAACTTATCATCGCAGAATATCGAAATTGTGGTCTCAATTTGTCCAATCGGTCATCTCAACTCTGTATAACCAAAATGAGCGTGATTGGACACGACGAGCGCCATCGCCAATCGACTTTCATCGCCTGTAGTGTAATATTGCTAGTCTAATGACAAGTAATCATCGCAGAATCTCGAAATTGCTGTCTCAGTTGGTCCAATTGAGCATCTCGACTCTGTATAACCAAAATGAGCGTGATTGGTCCCCGACGAGCGCCATCGCCGACTTTCATCGCCAGTAGTGTAATATCGCTCCCGAATGACAACTTATCATCGCAGAATCTCGAAATTGCTGTCTCAGATTGTCAAATCGGTCATCTCGACTCTGTATAAAAAAAGTGAGCGTGATTGGACGCGACGAGCGCCATCGCCAACCGACTTTCATCGCCAGTAGCGTAATATTGCTGGTCTAATTTCAACTGATCATCGTAGAATCTCAAAATTGCGGTCTCCGTTTGTCCAATTGAGCATCTCGACTCTGCATAACCAAAATGAGCGTGATTGGTCGCGACGAGCGCCATCGCCGACTGACTTTCGTCGCCAGTAGTGTAATATCGCTATCGAATGACAACTTATCATCGCAGAATATCGAAATTGTGGTCTCAATTTGTCCAATCGGTCATCTCAACTCTGTATAACCAAAATGAGCGTGATTCACGACGAGCGCCATCGCCAATCGACTTTCATCGCCTGTAGTGTAATATTGCTAGTCTAATGACAAGTAATCATCGCAGAATCTCAAAATTGCGGTCTCAGTTTGACCATTGGTCATCTCGACTCTGCATTACCAAAGTGAGCGTGATTGGTCGCGACGAGCGCCATCGCCGACCGACTTTCATCGCCTGTAGTGTAATATTGCTATCGAATGACAACTTATCATCGCAGAATATCGAAATTGTGGTCTCAATTTGTCCAATCGGTCATCTCGACTCTGTATAACCAAAATGAGCGTGATTGGACGTGACGAGCGCCATCGCCGACCGACTTTCATCGCCTGTAGTGTAATATTCCTAGTCTAATCACAACTGATCATCGCAGAATTTCGAAATTGCGGTATCAGATTGTCAAATCGGTCATCTCGACTCTGTATAACCAAAATGAGCGTGATTGGTCGTGATGAGCGCCATCGCCGACCGACTTTCATCGCCAGTAGTGAAATATCGCTATCGAATGACAACTTATCATCGCAGAATATCGAAATTGTGGAATCAATTTGCCAAATCGGCCATCTTGACTCTGTATAACCAAAATGAGCGTGATTGGTCGCGACGAGCGCCATCGCCGACCGACTTTCATTGCCATTAGTGTAATATCGCTATCGAATGACAACTTATCATCGCAGAATCATAAAATTGCGGTCTCAGTTTGACCATTGGCCATCTCGACTTTGCATAACCAAAATGAGCGTGATTGGTCGCGACGAGCGCCATCGCCGACTGACTTTCATCGCCAGTAGTGTAATATCGCTATCGAATGAAAAGTTATCATCACAGAATATCGAAATTGTTGTCTCAATTTGTCCAATCGGTCATCTCGACTCTGTATAACCAAAATGAGCGTGACTGGACACGACGAGCGCCATCGCCGATCGACTTTCTTCGCCAATAGTGAAATATCCCTATCAAATGACAACTTATCATCGCAGAATCTCGAAATTGCTGTCTCAGATTGTCAAATCGGTCATCTGGACTCTGTATAAAAAAAGTGAGCGTGATTGGACGCGACGAGCGCCATCGCCAACCGACTTTCATCGCCAGTAGCGTAATATTGCTGGTCTAATTTCAACTGATCATCGCAGAATCTCAAAATTGCGGTCTCAGTTTGTCCAATTGAGCATCTCGACTCTGCATAACCAAAATGAGCGTGATTGGTCGCGACGAGCGCCATCGCCGACTGACTTTCATCGCCAGTAGTGTAATATCGCTATCGAATGACAACTTATCATCGCAGAATATCGAAATTGTGGTCTCAATTTGTCCAATCGGTCATCTCGACTCTGTATAACCAAAATGAGCGTGATTGGACACGACGAGCGCCATCACCGACCGACTTTCATCGCCTGTAGTGTAATATTGCTATCGAATGACAACTTATCATCGCAGAATATCGAAATTGTGGTCTCAATTTGTCCAATCGGTCATCTCGACTCTGAATAACCAAAATGAGCGTAATCGGTCGCTACGAGCGTCATCGCCGACCGACTTTCATCGCCAGTAGTGTAATATCGCTATCGAATGACAACTTATCATCGCAGAATCTCAAAATTAAGG